>NC_089847.1:53813031-54113031 GCF_035609145.1 Eleutherodactylus coqui | reverse complement strand
TAAAAATGGCTAGCCAGAAAAGATAGCGCATACAGTGTGCATTCCGGTTAGCCATTTTTACGCTAGCCCAAAAAGATAGTTCAGTAACTCTCTTCCAGCCGGAATACAGCGGACTGTCCCATAGATTCCTATGGGAGCCTATGGGAGCTGGGGAAAAAGGGAGGTGGGAGTGAGTTTAGCAACGTCTCTGCTAAACTCCTTCCCCCTTTCCGGCTGTTAGCAAAGGGAGGGGGCGGGAGATTAGCATACTAGCTTCCGCCCCCTCCCATTGCAGACAGTCGGCAAGGGGTGGAGAGGAGTAGGGAGATGGTATTTCAGGTGCAGCATATATACACCCCACTTGGCTGTCTGAACGGGCGCAATAACGGAAGATGCAGCTGTGACCTGGTCACGGCTGCCTCTTATTCACATGTGATTTTCGGTCGTGCTGTGGCCGCGACATGGCTGTCCAAAAATCGCAGCGACTGTGTGAAAGAGCCCTCAGAATGTTAGCAACAAATGTCTCATTCACTGACATTAAATGAGTGATCTTAAAAATGATAAGAATTAAAATAAAAAGGATATTAGAAAGTTGCAGACTGTTCTTTAGACAATAACAAAGTGTAAAAGTGTAAAACCCCTTGTCTAATAATATACTCCAAAGGATGTTGAGGTGATATTGGCAGATGACTCAGATTGTTTGTACATTGACATGTTAAACTTGTTAGACCTGTGTGGCTTTTTAAACCTCATGAATTATGTAATTATTTTATGCAGATAGGAAGGAATATTTCGTAGCAGATTAACATACTGGCCATTCCTCAGCAGTAAAATCAATTAGCTATCATTGGGGCAGACTATATATTATATAGAAAGTATCAGGATATTCACATACATGTCATATTTAATCCTAGAAGAACAATGATTTATTATCCTAGGCTGCCTGTCCACGGGTGTTGCGATATTCTGCCGCCCGGCAGCAAGAGCCAGCAGACGGATCTCTGCGATGACCCCATCTGACAGATATGCTCACCGCGGAGAATCGCGGCAGTTTGCAGCATGCTGCGATTTGCCGGTCACGAGTGGAGAATCGCTATGATTCTCCGCTCGTGGACAGGGGGGCTGCGCTTTCCATAGCGTTGCTATGGAAAGTGTTCACTGCGTTCCCCGAGGCCGGATTATCGCCACTTCCAGATTATCGCCGCGGGGAACGCAATGAAAATACGCCTGTAGACAGGCAGCCCTACTAGATTTACTACAACTTCCTTACCGTCAACGACTGTATTTCTTCCCAGTGTAGCAGATTGCAATATATCAGCCTTGATTGTGAATGAAACATGAACTATAAACAATAGCAGTTCAGACCTGGCAATGTTTTAAACCATTTTCTTGTTATTTAAGGAACACATAATTTTATTTTTTGGAAAATATTGGTAAATGTGTCCATACTACAGTGCCAAAGAGCTTCATAAATATGGTGTTTGGCCAGAATGCTAGATTTGTGCCAGAAAAATACAAGACGAGTCAAAAATCTTCGTAGAGTTTGCATATGTCACGTTGTGCTCCTGCAATCTGTAGTTCTATGGGTTTCCAGCAGCACACTGCTGCACTACCAACTCTTCTGGCACTACCAACTCTGCCCCGGAGGGATGCGTGTGACACTCGGCCAAGGCACTGACAGGCCTCTACAGGCAATGCTAGGGCAGCAGTTACCTGAATAAATAGTGTAGGGGACTGGAAGAATTTTGTCACGGGTGACGCCACCGTTTCCTACTCCGTAGGATATCCGATGGGAAAAATAAGGGAGTTCACACACAGTTAACTTGAGAAACCCAGTTGCTGGGAAGGTCAACAACTGGAACTTTACTTGCAGATAGATTATCTGGAGTCACACTCACAATTCTTTGCGCGAGTTTCACACACCAGTGCAGGAAGACTAAAGATGGAGGTCAGGGAACACAGGATGACACCAGGCCTACAGTCAAGTTATCTGTATGACTCCACTCCTGGACGCACACAATCCAGAGGAGGACAAAACACTCTACTGACACTTGCTAACGTTTTGAGGACACTGCACAGTGGAGCCATTTTCTCTTCTCTCTCTCTCCTCCTTAAGGTAGGAATCCTAGCATTATACCATCAGGAAAATCTCTCTTCCTCTTCCATTCTTCACCACATGAGGGTTGAATGTACCCCCATGTGGCCGGCACTCTCACTCCACACCCAGTCGTTGAAGAAAATGGAACTCCTCACTCTCCTCTTGCACTCACATATATAACTTGCATACTCACGTGGCAACACAAATTGTTACATTTTGCAGACATATCTCAGACATTCACAGACATTAACCTTTTGCATGCTGCAGCTGTGCGATACACATGACTGGTGACAAGACAATTTGCATAGTGCATCCACACTGAAGACATGACATGTGAGACAAATACAAGACAGTTATGGAGGGGCCAAACATAGTTATTTCGGGCCACTACACAAGCATATGGTTACAGTGTCTTATAGATGGCATATGTGTGATAGTTACAATATTTTGACACAGAGCTTGGCAGTTACCAATAGCAATGAAACAGTCTCTAAATGCAGTTTGCAAAGTAGCTTCAGTAGGCGTAGCCAAGAATAGCAAGACAGGTGTCTATAACTCCATAGGTAGTTGCCATTAATAACAGAGCAGTCTCTACCCTCAGTACACTCGCAGCGGGCAGTTGTAGTCATCAAATAAGTTCACAGTATTTGGCTTGGACCTATCTATGTTACAGTCTCTAGGTCAAAAGTGGTCCAGAATCACTTGTGTTATCCAACTTTAATCACAGATACTCTTCCCTTAACTCAGCAGCACCCTGCCTTTGCACTCTGTAGCTAACCTTTGAAAAGGCATCCTGAGCTCCTGATATTTATAACCTGGCCTCTTTTTAGAATGCTACAGCTTCTACACGTTCTGCACACCTGACCACTAACCTTAGCTACCCTGTGTGACCAATGCTACACCATATTATTGTCTTAGAGGCACTGTTCATATTCATTCAGTAATTCACATGTACGCTACAATGAATGCATTAAAGTGCTTGTTAGTCATTACATACATTCTTATATAGAATAACAAAACACAATTTAACATAACACAATATAACCTAGCAACACATAATGTGACATTAGTCACCAGATACTTTATGGGCGGTTACAGTTCAAGGATACAATTTGTTGGAAGAAGGTGGTTATGTGCTCTGACAGTCCTCATCTCTGCACCTTCCTAAAGATCCATCCATCAGCTGCACAACTGCTACTGCCAGTAAGCAACAAGAAGCAAATAGCAGAGCAATTATTTCCTGAGTGCTCCTATCTTCTTGCTTTGCTTTCTAATTTTGTTTTACTATACATTGATAACCAAACTACATACACAGTCAGCTTGGAAGCATATATAATGAAACAATATTCTGACTCACCAACTTAGCACAGCACTTACTATGTCTCGATATTCAACATCTCTATCTCTCTCACCACTCCTTCTCTCTCTCTTCTGCCTTATACTATCTCTCCTCTCTCTCTCCCCCCTATTTCTATGTCCTCTCTCTCTCTCTCTCTCTCTCACTCCTCACTCCTCTGATCTCTCTCTCTCCCTTTCCTCTCCTTTTTCTCTCTCTCTCTCTCTCTCCTTGCTCTCCTCTTCCTCTCCTTTCTCTACCCCCTCTCTCTCCCTTCTCTCTCCCCTATCTCTCCTCTCTCTTCCATCTATCCTCTGTCTCTGTCCTCTCTTTCTACCTCCTTACTCTCTAGTCTTTCTCTACCTTCTCGTCTCTCTCTACCTTCTCTTCCTCTCTCCTCCCTGTCTCCTCTCTCTTCCTCCCTCTTCTCTCTCATCCCTCTCCACCCTCTCTCCTCCTCTATCCCATCTCTCCCCTCTCTATCTCTTCCCTCTCTATCCCATCTCCATCTATCTCCTCTCCACCCCACCCCCCGTCTCTCCCTCTCTTGCCTCAGTCTCTCCTCTCTCCCCTCTTTCTCACCTCTTTCCCTTCTCACTCCTCTCTCTCCCCTCTTGCCCTTCTCTCTTCACTCTCTCTATTCTTTCTTTCTATTCTCCTATTTCTCTCCCCTCTCTGTGTCCTATCTCTCTCTCACTTCTCACTCTCTCCTCTCTCTCCCCTTCCTCTCTTTTCTCTCTTCCCTCTGTCTCCCATCTCTCCTCTTTCTCCTTCCTCACTCTCTCCCCTCTCTTTGACCTCTCTACCCCCTCCTCTCTCTCCCTCCCTCTCCTCTCTCTCTTTCCCCTCTGTTCTCTCTCATCCCTCTCCACCCTCTTCCCTCTCTATTCCTTCACCCCCTCTATCCCATCTCTCCTCTTTCTCTCCTCATTTTCTCTCCCTCCCTCTTTTATCTCTCTCCTCTGTTCTCTCTATCATCTCTCTCACCCCTTTCCACCCTCTCTATCCAATCTCTCCCTTCTCTATCCCTTCCCTCCCATCTCTGTCTTCTCTCTCCCCATGTCTCTCTCTCACCTCTTTCGCTTTTCTCTCCTCTCTCCCCTCTTGCCCTTCTCTCTCCCCTCTCTATTCTCTCTTTCCCCACTTCTATCTTTCTCCCCTCTCTTCGTGCCATCTCTCTCACTCTTTACTCTATCCTCCCCTCTACTTTCCCCTCTCTCTTTCCTCTTCTTGCTCTCCCCTTCTTCTCCTTTTCTCTCCTCTCTCACCTCTCTCTCTAGCCACTCTCTATCCCTAGTACCTTGTCACCACCGGAAAATAGGGGTTTGACAGGGCTTGCACAGAGGAACGCCCCTGTCACGCCCCACGTTCCCATTTGCTTGAATTCCAGAGGGTCCTAGGAGCGTCTGTATAGATTTTTGCCTGGGCTTGAGGGTTAGGGTTCGTATTTCTGTTAAGCTTACATTATTTGTTGTAAATGCTTGCATGTTACAGGTGTAACATGGCAGCATTTACAGCTAATAATGTAAGGCTAACAGGAACACTAACCCTAACAACCAAGCAAATATTAATACAAACGCTGTTCTTCCCCGTATGCTGTAGCGCTGAGCAAATATTGCCCATCTGGCTGGGAACATAAATCGGCCGGTAAGATACTCCGCTCCCCATCTGCCTCTCAGTCAGCAGCGCCAGCGGCTGTGACAGCTCCTGAAGGGAGAGGAGGCAGCAGAGTAGTACCAGACACCTCGTAGGGCAGCACCGGGCTGGTAGAGGGAGATGTGTGCCGCAAGCACAATACACACCTCACAGACGGCGCTGGACCGAGGTGTGAGACGCTGGCAGCAGTAGCCAGCAGTGGGAATGTGGACATGTGAGTAGCCCTGCAGCGGTAGAGTGAGCTGTGTGCAGGCAGCGCAACAGACAGCGCTGACACCCCGCTGCACACAGCTGTCAGCTGGCAGCAGCAGTACCACACACCTGGTAGGGCAGACACATGCCGTTGTACCAAGCTGTAAGGCAGCTACAGCAGCAGTAGCCAGCGCCAGTAGCCAGCGCCGGGGATGCGTAGATGTGACGGCTGAACACAGCACATTATGAGCCAATGGGAAGCTAGGGGCATCTACTGCAGCTAAACCTGTCAGCTCCTAGCTTCCGGTAGTTACAAGGTATAATAGTACCTCTATCCCTTCCCTCCCCTCTCTATCCCATCTCTATCTCCTCTCTCCTTACTCCCTCTCTTCTCTCTCTCCTCTCTCCCTCTTTCGCCACTGTCTTTCCTCTCTCCCATTTCTGTCTCCTCTCTCTTACCTCTTTCTCTTCCCTCTCCTCTCTCTCTATTCTTTCTTTCCCCCCTCCTTTCTCTTCCCTCTCTGTGTGTCCTCTCTCACTCACTTCTCACTCTCTCCTCTCTCTTCCCTTCCTCTCCTTTCTCTCTTCCCTCTCTCCTCTCTTTCTCTCTCCTCATTGTCTCCTCTCTCTCTACCTTCTCTTTCTCTCTCCCCTCTTTCCCCTCTCTCTGCTCTCTCTTCACTCTATACCCCCTTCTTTCTCTCCCCTCTTTTTCACCCCTCTCCACCGTCTCTATCCCTTCTCTCTCCCTCTATTGCATGTCTCCCCTCTCTATCCCTTCCCTCAAATCTCCATCCCATCTCTGTCTCCTCTCTACCCCCTCTCTCCCTCTTCCCTCCCCTCTCCTTTACCCCCTTTCTCTCTCCTATGTGTCTCCTCTCTCCCCTTTCTCTCCCCTCTCTATCCCCTCCCCCCTCTCCCTCCCCTCTCCCTCCCCTCTCCCTCCCCTCTCCCCCTTTCTCTCACCTCTTTCCCTTCTTTCGCCTCTCTCCTTCTTGCCATTCTCTCTCCCCTCTCTGTATTCTCTCTTTCTCAGCTCCTATCTCTCTCCCCCTCTTCACTCTCTCCTCCTTCTCTCTACCTTCTATTTCTCTCTCCTCCCCTTGCTCTCCCCTTCCTCTCCTTTCTCTCTCCCCTATCTTGCTCTCTCTCCCCTCTCCCCTATCTCTCTCCCATCTCTCCTCTTTCTGTTCTCCCTTTCTACCTCCTCCCTCTCACCTCTCTCTACTTTCTCTTTCTCTGTCCTCTCTCCCTCCTCTTTCTTCTCATTTCCCTCTCTATCCCCTCACATCTTTCTTCTGCCTTTCCTATCTCTCTTCCCTCTCTCACCTCTCTCACCTATTTCCCTTTTTTCTTCCTTGCCTCTCTCCTCTCTCCCCTCCCTCTACTCTCTTTCCACCCCTCCCATCTCTATTCCCTCTCCACCCTCTCTTTCCCCCTCTCTCTCATCTCTCCCCTCTGTCTTCCCTCTTTATTTTCTTTCCCATCTCTCTCCTCTCTTCTCTCTCCCCATCTATTTCTCCTGTCTCTCTTTGTCTGCCCTTTCTCTCCCCTCTCTATTGCCTCACTCCCATCTCCCCCTCTCTATCCCCTCTTTCCCTTCTCTCTGCTCTCTCTCTCCTCTTTCCTTTCTCTCTCCCGGTACTGGTGTATTATGTCTCCACCACAAGTATGGGTAGATACGTAGTGAAGGCTGTATCCGCCCAGTGTACATCCACAAGATGGTGATTGGCTGTCTGGATATAGTTATGGCTGGGATGGAGGGTTAGGGCTAAGGTTAGTTTCAGTGTTAGGCTTACATTATTAGCTGTAAATGCTTCCATGTGAGAGTCAGGGCCGCATTCACATCGAAGCATTATCAGCTAATAATGTAAGCCTAACACTGAAACTAACCTTAGCCCTAACCCTCCATCCCAGCCATAACTATATCCCGATGCTGCTAGCCTATCACTGGACCTGCCAGTGCTCTATCGGTTAACTGCTGCCAGCTCCTCTCACTGACCCACTGCTGCCTCCAGTCACTGGTCCTTCCGGCAATGCTGCCAACTCCTCTCACTCACACCCTGCCGCCTCCAGTCACTGCCCCTGCTGACAATGCTGCCACCTCCTCTCACTCACCGCCTGCCACCTCATATTACAGCCCCTACTGTTGCTGTAGCGGTTAACTGCTGCCAGCTCCTCTCAGTCACCCCCTAATGCTTCCTGTCACTGGATCTGCCGGCACTGTAGCGGTTAACTGCTACAGGTCCCTGTCACACCCTGAGCCAGCGAGTGTGTCGTAGCAGAGCAGTGAGTTGCAGGACCTGAGGGGGAGCAAGCTGTGCAGCCAATCACGAACTGGGGGCATCACCTGGCTGTCAAACAGCCTCACCTTTGTTGACACCCACCACTTCCAGTGTTGACAAGGTACAACAGTACCCTCTCTCTCCTCTTTTTCTTTCTCCACTACCTTTCATCTCTCTCCCCCCTCTCACCTCTTTTCCCTCCAACCCCTCACTCTCTCATCTATCCCCTCTTTCTCTCTGTTCTTTCAAAACAAACTAAAGGAACACTTAGTTGTCACAGTATAAGGGTGCCATACAATCTAATGGCCATTTTACATGGGATAATTTTTGCTTGAATGAGCCCTCGAGCAATTGACATCACTGCTGAGAATTGTTCACTTCTCACTCACTTCTCGCTCAGTGCTT
This sequence comes from Eleutherodactylus coqui, assembly GCF_035609145.1. Taxonomy (NCBI): domain Eukaryota; kingdom Metazoa; phylum Chordata; class Amphibia; order Anura; family Eleutherodactylidae; genus Eleutherodactylus; species Eleutherodactylus coqui. Next base: position 54,105,080 of record NC_089847.1, on the reverse strand, counting down.
TACACTTCTATGTTAAGCACTGAGCGGGCAGTATTTAAAACGTAACAAGACGTGAACGAGCCGGCAATGATTTTTACGCAGGTTGAAACTAAGCGACAAATAAAAAGCAAACAAAAAGTGCACAATCGCTCACGTTTAGACGCAACAACTATTATACACTTTTGTTGAATTGAGTGAATTTTGAGCAACAATAGTTACATGTAAATGGGCATTAACCCTTTCCAATCCAATTTTGGATTCAGGCTTTCCTAAAAGGCTTGATCTTTTTGCTGTTATACAACTCTGCCATCTGCTGGCTAAAGCCAGTGTGCGTGCGCCAGAGAGGCTCTGACAGTCGAGTGGCTGGCAATAAACGGTAAGAAAACCCTGTCGGACGTCTTCTGACATTGGAGCTGAACAAGCTTTAATCAAATGTAGGAAGATGTCAGACAGTGGATTGGAAAGGCTTAATCCAGTCCCTCAGGGCACATTCACAGAGAACAGTTGGTTTGGATGTGATGAAAACTGTTTTTGCCATGGATTTGGTGTTTAAGGTAAACTAGCCACAACCACAGCAAAAATGCAACACGTGGCTGATGTGGTTTTTGGTGCAGTTTATACTGCAGCCAAACTGTCCTGTATGAGGGCACCATAAAACTGCTGGTATAATAATCTGTCCAATTATGAAGCATAAACCATTGTAAATCCATTTTACCTGATTTGTTGTAAATAAAAGTAACAACAAGTGCACTGGAAAGACAACTGCAAGACAACCCCAAAAATGGAATGGTTTTGATCATTCCCCTGTCCTTATCTTTCCTGATTGAGTATTGCATTTTGCTAGTTTCCTTGTCACTACTGGTAGCATGAGGTGGTACCTGAAATTCAATCACTTTGCACAGGTAGTGGCCTCCAGCAGGCTACTCGCCTACATGTTTTTGACCAAACTGTCAGAAACAGACTCCATGAGGGTGGCATGAAGGCCCGACATACTATAGTGGGCCCTGTGCTCACAGCCCAGTATCATGCAGTCTGACTATTTTTCGCCAGAGAACACTAAAATTGGCAACTGGACCCTGACCTCTCTTAGGTGCTGGGATGAAATTGTCAGTGCCATTGTTCCTCCTGGTGTAGGACAATATCCAGTCTCATATGGCCAGAGTATGTAGGGATTTTCTGGATGATGAAGGTATTAATTCCACTCACTGGCTTCTACGTTCCCCCAAACTAAATCCAACTTGAGAGCTTCTGGGACATTCCATATCTGATGGCACCAAGTAGCTGTCCATGAGCTCACTGATGTCCCAATCTAGGTCTGGGAGGAGATTTCCCAGGATACTATCCACCATCTCATCAAGAGCATGATTTTCTGGGTGATTTGGAATCAGCCCTCAGTTGGTTGATGATTTTGGTTTCTATTGACTGTTAATATGTTGTTGTCAATGAATTACACAAAATATATCAGTACATTTTTTCAACTTGTATTTTTTATTCATGGGGATCTGATGATCCGATCTGTGATTTAAGTATATCTATATATAATTAATCTGTCCTGTTTAAGAAAGGTCTAAACTTCAGAAAATAAGCTTGGAATATACACTACATGACATCATATACACTAATTAAATCACTATAAATACAGTGTGATCCCATAGCAATACTTATGTTGTAGAGATCCGTAATACAGTTATGTGCTAGAGGCCTTAGACGTTGTTCATACGAGTATAATAAGTATAAAATCCATGTCAGATTTTTCCAACATGGATCTGATGCTTAATCAATAGCCAAACTCAAAGCTGAACCTTTGAGTCCTGCTGCGGACTTACATGTGGATTTGGCAAGTGGATTTAACCCTATTCCATGAGGCAAATCCCCATGCACCCACCTGACATGGTTTCCATGTCACAAATTGACATGTCACTTCCATTTTTTCCATGACATGGATTCTAAAATCCATATGCAGAAAAATCAGAGCCATAGTTTATAATTGTACAGGTGTAGGGCTGTAGCTGTTCCCTGCCTGCACTTGCCGTGACTTGTTCAGCTTCAGGTCAGAGTTTCATTTTCTTCCATTTACTCTCCTACATTCTCTCGGTGGTCTGCAGCATGGAAGCGCTGTGTCTCTTTTCTTTTTATAGTAGTTTATAAATTGTCATAGTTCGTTCCATACTATTCAACTGAATGCAGAAACAGTGAGCGAGGAATGTTCAAACGTAAAGAGAAGTGAGTGAGCTGGCAAATTACGCACACCCAAATTACGCCATGCAAACGAGGCTTTATTTTTAAATGTTCAACTTACATTGTATAAATTTGCATTATAACAGAATTATTATTGTATGATAATAGTTAGCATTGTACTTAGTCTAAAGTAATTTACTGTGTAAAATATATTTTGTGATATTATGAAAGTCAATTAATGCTAGTTTATAACTTAATTTTCCAACAGGTGTTATGTACCAGAATAAATGTCCACTTCAACCTCTGATTTCAACTTACCTGATAGTGGCTGGTGTGAGTCAATTATTGGCCATCATACTGCAGCTATTAAAATTGTTATGCCATCAAGTATCTGCAGTATTGGAGGGATTTATATTATTATTTATTTTTGGTTGGTTAATTGCTGGTAAGTACAAAATCCATTTTAACCCCACAACATACTTATATTTCTGTGACACCTCAGACTTTCACTTCATAAGGGCCAATTCTCATGTTCATAACATGGCCACATTTTAGCATGTGTATTATGGGCACAACATCTGGAATTTCACTTGTTCTAGTTAACCAAACACTACTAATTTCCTAGGTGGTTTGGGTTTTGCGTCTGCAATAAAAAATGCTAAGGCACAGCTGAGTTACAGCCATATGAAACTGACAGGGCTATAAAACTAAAGCTCATCCTCCTGCTAGAAAAGTGTATGCTATACAGTAGCTTTAGATTAGAAGAAAGTCAAAGCTGCCTGAGGCGAAGTGTGAAATAGTACCCCCTTCCCCATACAAAAATAAATCCACCCACTTAACAGTCATGGAAAGCACCAATACAAAAGATACCCAACACATATTAAAACCATTATGGGGCTCAGTAGTGGCCCTAATAGTAAATGCCCTTCCCCCTTAATTACTCCAATAATAATGGCTACGTCGTTAATGCTCCCAGTAGTAATAGTGAACCTATCAGTGTCCACAGTAGTAATAATAACCCTGTTAGTGGCTCTAGTAGTAATAGTGAACACTGTTAGAGGCCCCACTTCTAATAGTGCCTCCATTAGTGACCTCAGTAATAATAGTGACTCCTGTAGTGGCCCCAGTAGTAGTAGTGATACTGTTAGTGATCCCAGTAGAAATATTGACCTAGTTAATGGCCCTAGTAGTAAAAATGAACCCTTTAGTGGTCCTAGTAGTATTAATGACCCTGTTAGTGGTTCTAATAGTAATAGTAGCCACAGTAGTAATAGGTAACCATGTTAGAGTGCCACTAGTAATAGTAACACCTGTTAGTGACCTCAGTAGCAATAGTGACTCATGTAGTGGTCCCAGTAGTAATAGTAACCCTGGTAGTGGCCCCAGTAGTAATAGTGACCCTGGTAGTTACCCCAGTAGTAATATTGACCTTGTTAATGGCCCAGTAGTAAAAATGACCCTGTTAGTGGCACCAGTAATAATACTGCACCTGTTAGTGACCCCGGTAGTAATAGTGAACCCTGTTAGAGGCCCTATGAGTAATATTGACCCCCAATTGCTAGCCTCAGTAGTAATCGTGATCCTGTAGTGGTCCCAGTAGTAATAGTGACAATGATAGTGGTCCCAGTAGTAACAGCGACCCCATTAGAGGCCACCGTAGTAATACTGGCCTAGTTAATGGCCTAACAGTAGCAATGACCCCGTCAGTGGCCCCAGTAGTATTAATACCCTATTAGTGGCTCAGTAGTAATAGTGAACCCTGTTAGAGTGCCACTAGTAATAGTGATCACCAATTCGTAGCCTCAGTAGTAATAGCGGCTCAAGTAGTAACAGTGACACCAAAAGAGGTCCCAGTAGTAATAGCAACACTATTAGAGGCCCAAGTAGTAATATTAGCCTAGTTAATGGCCGTAATAGTAGTAATGACCCATTAGTGGCCCCTGTAGTATTAATGACCTTATTAGTGGCCACAGTGAAATAGTGAACCCTGTTAGAGTGCCACTAGTAATAGTGACCCCTGTTACTAGCCCCAGTAGTAATAGTTATTCTTGTAGTGGTCCCAGTAGTAATAGTGACCCCCATTAGTGACCCCAGTTGTAATATTGACCTTGTTAATGGCCCCAGTAGTAACAATGACACTGTTAGTGGCCCCAGTAGTAATAGTGCACACATTAGTGTCCCCAGTAATAATAGTGAACCCTGTTAGATGCCCTACTAGTAATAGTGGCCCCCAAATTTGTAGCCTCAGTAGTTATAGTGACCCCTGTAGTGGTCCCAGTAGAATAGTGACCTCATTAAAGGTCCCAGTAATAATATTGGTCTAGTTAATGGCCGTAAAAGTAGAAATGACCCTGTTAGTGGCCCCAGTAGTAATAATGAACCCTGTTAGAGGTCCCACTAGTAATAGTGACCCCCATTAGTAGCCTCAGTAGTAACAGTGACCCCTGTAGTGGTTCCAGTAGTAATAGCGACCCCATTAGAGGCCCCAGTAGTAATATTGGTCTATTTAATGGCCGTAATAGTAGCAATGACCCTGTTAGTTGCCCAAGTAGTAATAGTGGTCCCAATAGAAATAATTACGTCATTAATGGCACCAGTAGTAACAATGATCCTGTTAGAGGCCCAAGTAGTAATAGTGTTCTTGCTAGTGGCCTCAGTAATAGTAGTAACCCCTGTGGTGGTCCCCCGTAGCAATAGTGAACCTTATTAGAAGTCCCACTAGTTAGAGGCCTCAGTAGTAATAGTGACACTTGTAGTGATCCCAGTGTTAACGGAGAACGCATTAGTGGTCCCAATAGTAAAATTTACCTTATTAATGGCCCCAGTAGTAATATTGACCATGTTAGTGGTCCCAGTAGTAACAATGATCCTGTTAGTGTTCCCAGTAGTAATAGTACACACTTTAGTTGCCTAAGTAGTAATAATTGACCCTTTTACAGGGCCCACTAGTAATAGTGATCCCAGTTAGTATCCTCAGTAATAATAGTGACCCCTGAAGTGGCCTTAGTAGTAATAGTGAGCCCTGTTAGAGATCCCAGTAGTAATAGTGACCCCCATAGTGGACCCAGTAGTTTTAATGACCCTATTAGTGGCCACAGTAGTAATATTGACCTCGCTAATAGCCCCAGTAGTAACAATGAACCTGTTAGTGGCCCCAGTAGTAAAAGTGCCCCCCGTTAATGGCCTCAGTAGTAATAGTAAACCCTTTTAGAGGGATCACTAGTAATAGTGATCCTTGTTAGCAGCCTCAGTAATAATAGTGACCCCTGTAGTGTCCCCAGTAGTCATAGTGACCCCTGTAGTGGCCACAGTAGTAATAGTGACTTCCACAGTGGACCCAGTAGTAATAGTGTGCCTCATAGTAGCCCCTGTAATTTTAGTGACCTCTGTTATAAACTGAGAAAAATAGTCACTCCCGTAGTTGCCTTAGTAATAACAGTGTTCCCCCTAGTAGCCCTAGCAGGAATAGTTTTTCCCATAGTGGCACTAGTAGGAATTAAGGTCCCATGTTAGTAGCCTCAGTAGTAATAGTGATCCCCAGTCAGGCAGCATCCCAACAAACATTTTACTTACTTGCTCTTAAGATCTGGTCCAGTGGCGGCAGTGGCTACCACCCCTGCTGTAATTGTAGTGTGACCCCCGATTCCTTTGACCAGTGTTTGTGCTGCATGCAGGAGCGCAGATGCCAGAGGACAGGTCAAGGGGCACACTCTAATTACAGCAGTATAGGGCCCCCACGACCGCTAGACTAGTATTACAGAGTGTGTGAGTTAAATGCCTGCAAATCCGTGTGCCCCCTAGAAATCAATTTGAAAACCATGTTGATATGCTTTAAAACGAAAAGTCAGTGTTGGTTTTGTGCAAACTTATCCTTAACCCCTTAGTGACCAAGCCTGTTTGCAACTTAAAGGAGATGTCTCGAGGCAGCAGTGAAATTTTTTTTTTGCCCAGTCCCCCTTCTTCAGCATACATTACTAAGTACCAATGTAAATGGCTTTTAAAGCCGGTTCCTACTTACAGTTCTGGCGTTTCATGAACTTATAAAAAGTTTCCCAAAGATGGCCGCCGCTTCTTCTCCCTGCGCTTGCTTCAGCCCGACGTGCTCGCTCCCGAGACGCCGGTCACGCTTCGTATTAGCAGGGAGCTGTCCAGTGCTGATCCTTTCCCCCTGCACAAGTAACCCAGGCTTCAGTATAGCAGGGAGCTGTCCAGTGCTGAATTCTCAGCAGAAGGTACTGTAATGCCTCCCTGCAATTCACTTTCCACTGTTTTAGATGAAATAGTTTTTTCACCTAAATATATATGTGTGTGTATATATGCGTGTACACATTTTATATATATATCTATATATATATAGATAGATATATATAGTATACGTGTGTATGAGTATACGCATACGCGTATTCGTGAGTGTATATATACACACACATTATATATATATACCCACACGTGTTTGTATATATGTGTGTGTATATATGTGTGTGTATGTGTGTGTGTGTATATATATATATGTGTGTGTGTATGTGTGTATGTATGCATGTGTGTGTGTGTATGTGTGTATGTATGCGTGTATGTGTGTGTATGTATGCATGTATGCGTGTGTATGTATGCGTGTGTGTGTATGTATGCATGTGTGTATGTATGTGTGTATGTGTGTATGTATGCATGTATGTGTGTGTATGTATGCATGTGTGTATGTATGCATGTGTGTATGCATGCATGCATGTGTGTGTATGCATGCATGTGTGTGTGTATGTATGTGTGTATGCATGCATGCGCGCGCTTGTGTGTGTGTGTGTGTATGTGTGTGTGTATGTATGTGTGTATGTATGTATGTGTGTATGTATGTATGTGTGTATGTATGTATGTGTGTGTATGTATGTATGTGTGTGTGTGTATGCATGTATGTGTGTGTGTATGCATGTATGTGTGTGTGTATGCATGTATGTGTGTGTATGCATGTATGTGTGTGTGTGTATGCATGTATGTGTATGTGTGTGTGTATGCATGTGTGTGTGTATGCATGTGTGTGTGTGTATGCATGTGTGTGTGTGTGTGTGTATGCATGTGTGTGTATGCATGTGTGTGTGTGTGTGTGTGTATGCATGTGTGTGTGTATGCATGTGTGTGTGTGTGTGTGCAGGCCCCGGCGGCAGGCTCCGGGGGCACTGCGGCGGCAGGCTCCGGGGGCATGGCGGCGGCAGGCTCCGGGGGCATGGCGGCGGCAGGCTCGGGGGGCAGCGCGGCGGCAGGCTCGGGGGGCAGCGCGGCGGGGGCACTGCGGCAGGCTCGGGGGGCAGCGCGGCGGCAGGCTCGGGGGGCAGCGCGGCGGGGGCACTGCGGCAGGCTCGGGGGGCAGCGCGGCGGCAGGCTCGGGGGGCAGCGCGGCGGCAGGCTCGGGGGGCAGCGCGGCGGCAGCATCGGGCGCACGGCTGCAGGCTCGGGCGCACGGCGGCAGGCTCGGGGGCAGGGCGGCAGGCTCGGGGGCAGGGCGGCAGGCTCGGGGGCAGGGCGGCAGGCTCGGGCGCACGGCGGCAGGCTCGGGGGGCAGCGCGGCGGCAGGCTCGGGGGGCAGCGCGGCGGCAGGCTCGGGGGGCAGCGCGGCGGCAGCATCGGGCGCACGGCTGCAGGCTCGGGCGCACGGCGGCAGGCTCGGGGGCAGGGCGGCAGGCTCGGGGGCAGGGCGGCAGGCTCGGGGGCAGGGCGGCAGGCTCGGGCGCACGGCGGCAGGCTCGGGGGGCAGCGCGGCGGCAGGCTCGGGGGGCAGCGCGGCGGCAGGCTCGGGGGGCAGCGCGGCGGCAGGCTCGGGGGGCAGCGCGGCGGCAGGCTCGGGGGGCAGCGCGGCGGCAGGCTCGGGCGCACGGCGGCAGGCTTGGGCGCACGGCGGCAGGCTCGGGGGCAGGGCGGTAGGCTACGGGGCAGGGCGGTAGGCTAACACATCACCCCCGACCCCTCACTTACATGGGCGGCTTCTAGGCAGGGCTTCTCGGCTGGGCGGCTTCTAGGCAGGGCTTCTCGGCTCCGCGCGGCTGGGCTTCTCGGCGCTGGGCGGCTGGGCTTCTCGGCTCCGCTCGGCTGGGCTGGGCTTCTCGGCTGGGCGGCTCTGCACCTTCCTCTAACAGAGGATGGTAGCAGAATGGCCGCTCCAGCGCGCTCCCGAGAGGTTACAGCTCTTCTGCGCATGCGCAGAAGAGCTGTAGCGGCTAACACACTGAAGCGGCTCGTGCTGAGCAGAAGACCGGACTGCGCAAGCGCGTCTAAAAAAGCAAGCCGCCAGCGATTTTAGACGGAACCATGGAGACGAGGACGCTAGCAACGGAGCAGGTAAGTGGAATAACTTCTGTATGGCTCATATTTAATGCACGATGTACATTACAAAGTGCATTAATATGGCCATACGGAAGTGTATAACCCCACTTGGTTTCGCGAGACCACCCCTTTAATGATCAGGCCAAATTTTGGAAATCTGACATGTGTCACTTTAGCATAGAATAACCCCGTAAAAGTTTTGCATATCCAAATAATTCTGACATTATTTTTTCAACAAAATTGTATTTCATTTGGGTGGTAAAAGACCGAAAGAATTTGTGTATATTTATTAAAAGTGCCAAAATTGAGAAAATTTATAAAAAATTGTAATTTTTTTCACATTTTCAACTGCAATATGTCAAATATGTGCAAACATACTGTACCAATTTTTGATAAAATATATATTTCCATCTGTTTACTTTATTCTGGAAGCACATTTGAAAAACAGGTTTTGACCGCACAGTTTTCTGTAGGAGTTAATGCAATTTAGAAGAGAAAAAATAAAATGTTATCTTTGCAAATATGTCATTATAACCTCTTAGTGACGGCCCCATCGGGAAACTACGTCCTGCCTGAGTGGGCTTTAATCCTAGAGGACGTAGAATTATGCGTCCTCTTAGGATTAATGCCCCTCAGGCTCTGGACGTGACAGCTCCATGCTGTCAGTGCCTGCAGGTAGCCGACAGCATGGAGCTGTCATCCCGGGCTGCAGCCAGTCCCCCCGGCAATGCGATCGGCGCTATTCAATCGATAGCGCCGATCGCATAAAAGTTAAAAAAAGTTTTAAAAAGTTTAAGATTCAGCTGCCCTCACTGGAGCAGTGACAGGTGGCCTCGTTGAGCCGAAAAAAAAGTAGCGCTCTAACATAGGTCGGTCTCACATGACCGGATAGGAATTACGGATTCCGCATGCGTCTGATCCGCAGTAATACGCAGATCAATCGCATTGGATTACACAATTCCGCTCACATTAGTGGGTTGGAATCATGTAATCCACTCACAGAAAAGAGAACACAGCAGGTTCTATTTTACTGCGGATATCTGCAACATAGAGCCTATTGTGCTCCATGGTCGTGGATATACCCGCTGCCCATACGCAACTGTATGTGTACAGGCTGCGGGTACCCGCGTCATCGCTAAGTGACGGTGCGGGAAATACAAACAAAAAAAAGATGTACTGCGCATAACCGCCCGTGTAAGTACGCAGTTATGCGCAGTACATTACGCGGCCATACGCAGGGTCACAGCCGGATTCCACATACGTCTGTGTGAGCCTGGCGTTATTCAGACCACTACCTGTAATACGTATTTTACAAGAAGCCCCGGGAACGCTCGCCTTCATGCAGTTACAGGAGCAGCTTGTTGAGCGCCTTCTGTGTGAGACTGCCGTGAGAGAAGCTTGCGAAGACTCACAGAAAGCCACTTTTTCACCCCATACCCACCACTGAGGTCAAGAAAGGACCCTCAAAAAGCATGAGAGTAGGGGGGATACCCGGTTTTATCGCCCCATGGGCCCATTCCAACCAGCCTCTGTAATTACCCCTGTCTTCAGAAATACCACACAGTTCACATTATTACTTTTATCTAAGATTTGGGGAACACCTAAAAGGGCGCGGAGGGGGGGGGGGATATTTTTAGGGAGTCAATTTTTATTCCGTACAAATGAGCCATGGGGCCTGGAATTTATTCAGTTGTGCCCTGCAATCCAACGGGTGTTACCTCCTTTATAGGCCTTGCCATGGGTCCTGTAAGTAAATTAGGGCCACAATGGGTATGTTTCTGAACACGGGACAAACAGGGGTATCTATTTTGGTGTGAACGGCTTCATTCCTATGTACACTGTACAAAAAAACGGTTTTTAAATTTAAAAAATTGCCAAAAAAATTTGAAAATCTGAATTTTTTCCTTCTGCTTTGCTTAGATTCATTCAAATAATGTGGGGTCAAAATACGCAGTACACCCCTAGATGAATTTGTTAAGGGGTCTAGTTTTTAAAATGGGGCCATTTGAGGAGGTTACTTATCGTTTTGGCCGCTCAATGGCTCTATAATTGGGCAATGGGGCCTGGAATTTATTCAGTTGTACCCTGAAATCCAACAGGTATTCCTTTCATTGTAGGCCTAGCCATGTGTCCTGTAAATCTATTAGGGCCACAATGGGTATGTTTCTGAACACGGGACAAACAGGGGTATCCATTTTGGGGTGCAAGTCTTCATTAATATGTGTGTTGTACAAAAAAAAGCTGTTTTTAAAATGACAGAATTGCCAAAAAAGCGAAAATCACAATTTTTTTCCTTTTATTTTGCTTGCATTTATTCAAAAACTGTGGTGTCAAAATATGCAGTACGCTCCTAGATGAATTTGTTAAAGGGGTTGCCCCACGGCCAAAATGAAAATTTTTTCACAGCTCAGTCCCCCATGTTCAGCAAACATCACAAACTACCCATGTAAATCGTTTGTATAGAACGTTTCTACTCACCATGAAGCAGTTTTATGAAGTTATAAAATTTTTCTTCCAAGATGGCTGCCGTCATTTCCCAAGGTGCACCGCTGGTCTTTTCCCACGGTGCACCGCGGGTCTTCTCCCATGGTGCACCGTGGATGTTCTTCTCCAGTCTGAGCTCCACTGCCGATTAAGCCACCTCATTGGCTGATCGGCACCACATGACGGGGCGAAGCTACGTGATGATGCAGAGAAGAGGGAGGAGCCGGGACGCAGCTCGTGAGCCCGGACCATCCAGAAGAGGAATCTTCAGTGCGCAAGCGCGACTGTTCCTGCGACCGGAGGAAAAGTTTGGTCGGCGCCATGGAAATGGGGACGCCAGCACGGGGGGGGGGGGGGGACCCCCTGTAGGTAAGTAAATACCTTCTGTATGGCCAATATTTAATGCACGTTGTATATTACAAAGTGCATTAATATGGCCATACAGAAGTGCTTAACCCCACTTGCTGTCACGGGACAACCCCTTTAAAGAGTCTAGTTTTCAAAATGGGGTCATTTGTGGGGGTTCTATATGGTTTTGGCCACGCAAGAACTCTACAAGTGAGCAATGGGACCTAAAAGGACTTCAAGCAAAATGTATGTTCTGAAAGCCACCGATTACTCCTTTCATTTTGGGCCCCGTTGTGCATCCAGACATAAGATTAGGGCCACAATGGGTATATTTCTAAAAACAGGACAAACAGGGGTATCCATTTTGGGGTGCAAGTCTTCATTCATATGTGTGTTGTACAAAAAAAGCTGTTTTTAAAATGACAGAATTGCCAAAAAAACAAAAATCACAATTTTTTCATTTTGCTTGAATTCATTCAAAAACTGTGGGGTCAAAATGGTCAGTACACCCGTAGATAAATTCATTAAGGGGTCTAGTTTTCAAAATGGGCTCATTTGTGGGGGTTCTCTATGGTTTTGGCCGCTCAAGAACTCTACAAGTGGGCAATAGGGCCTAAAATGACTTCAACAAAATCTATGTTCTGAAAGCTACCGATTACTCCTTTCATTTTTGGCCCCGTTGTGCACTCCGATATAAGATTAGGGCCACAATGGGTATATTTCTAAACACAGGACAAACATGGGGATCCATTTTTGGGTGTAAATCTTTATTTTCATGTAAACTATAGGAAAAAATATGTCTTTAAATTGACATATTTGCAAAAATATGAAATTTTATTTTTTCTCCTCTAAATTGAATTAATTCCTGAAAAAAAACTGTGGGGTCAAAATACTCATGACCCCCCTCAGTGATACATTAAGGGGTGTAGTTTTTAAAATGGGGTCATTTGGGGGGGTATCTATTATTCTGACACTCATGAGCCTTTCCAATCTTGGCTTAGTGTAGGAAAACAAAGTGTTCTTCAAAATGCTGAAAAGTAATGTTAAATTTGTATGTCTCCAAAATGGTTAAAAAAACATGAAAGTTTTTCAAATGTGCATCCACAATAAAGTAAACTGATGGAAATATATACCTTAGCAAAATTTTGTACAGTATGTTTGCACATATTTGTGTAATTACAGTTGAAAATGTGAAAAAAAATTCCCAATATTGGCACTTTTAATAAATATTTATAAATACTATCAGTCTATTTTTTCCACCTATATGAAGTACAACATGTGGTGAAAAGTGACACATGTCAGATTTTAAAAATTTGGCTCCGTCACTAAGCTGCAAACAGGCTTCGTCACTAAGTGGATAAAGACAGTTTTTTCCCCTATATTGCACATGAAAATGAGGATTTGCACCCCAAAATGCATACCCCTGTTTGTCCTGTGTTCATAAACATACCCATTATGTCGTTATGCACAATGAGGCCCACAACGAAAAGGGCATTCAGTGGCTTTCAGAACATAAATTTTGCTTGAAGGTGTTTCAGGTCCCACACACTTGTAGAGACCTTAAGTTGCCAAAAAATAGAGGACCCCCACAAATGACTCAATTTTGTAAACTATACCCATGATTTTGAACAAATTTATCTTTTCAACGCAGTTTTTGAAAAAATCTAAGCAAAGCAGAAGGAAAAAATACAATTTTCATTTTTTGACAATATTGTCATTTTAAAAAGTTTTTTTGTACAGCACACATATGAAAGAAAACTTGAACCCCAAAATAGATACCCCAGTTTGTCCTGTGTTCAGAAACATACCCATTGTAGCCCAAATCTGCTGACTGGACACATGGCTAGGCCTGTAATGGACAGAACACCTTTTAGCTTTCAGAGCACAACTGAATACATTCCAGGCCCCATTGCTCACTTATGGAGCAATCAAGCTGTCAAAACGATATAATGCCCCCACAAAAGACCCCATTTTGAAATCTAGACCCCTTACCCCATTTATCTAGGCTTGTACTGACCATTCTGACCCCCATTTTTTGCAAAAATTATTATAAAGCATGCTAAAAAAAAATCAAATACTTTTTTTTCATAAATAGCACTTTCATGAATGTTTTTTTTGTTTCATGAAGGGAAAACTGGGGAGATGCGCCGCAGATTTAATAGCACTAGTTCTTGTATTCAGCAATGCCCCAATCTACTTTTAGGACACATGGCTAAACCTATAATGGAGGGAACATCAATGAGATTTCAGGGCACAACTAAATCATTTCTAGCCCCCATTGCACTCTTGTACAGGAAAAAAATTTGACTCCCTAAAAGGAATATCTCCATGCTCTTACTATTTTTGGTAGCCAAAAGCAGGGGGATTTTAAATTTTCCAGGCAATCCTCAGCTTCTGTGCATGTGTCCGCCATTTTGCCGACGGGCGCATGTGCAGAAGCCGGGAGAAGGCGTGTGGATAACAATCTCGTCGGGGGAGAAATCCGGGGGTCTTGGGTGAGTAGTTTCATCTCTAATGACAGATATGATCTGTAAGGGGAGATGAAACTTTACCTTTTTTTACTTTCTCTTTTTAACTTTACATGATTGTCGTTATCCATTGGATAACGATGATCACACGACCAGGGACCACATATCGCAGCTCCTGGTGACATCTACTTGCTCTCAGCTAGCTCTCATAGCCGGCAGCAGGGAGTTTTTAAATTTCCCAGGCTCTCCGGGCTTCTGCGCATGCACCCGAAACTGGCGTGCATTCACAGAAGCCGGCGACAGGTCCTTGCAGGACGAGAACGCCGTGGGACATCGCGAAGGGCAGAGGTGAGTAGATTCATTTCTCCTCATGGATCCAAAAACGTAAACTTTTTTTAAACTTTTATGCGATCGTCGTTATCCGTTGGATAATGGCGATCGCGTTACAGGGGGTCGCACACTGTGGCCCCGGTGACAGTTCCAGGCTCTCGGCTACCGCCACTAGCCAATATCAGGGAGCTGTCACACTCACAGGCCCTGGGACTTTACGCTACAGGGCCAGTGTGATTTTACAGTCCTGTAAATTACAGACTAGACTCCCAGAACGTGAAAACACGTACGAGTGATCACTAAGAGGTTAAGAAGCTTCCTTGTAAGATACTGTCTGTGGGGAAACCTATAAATCCTAGCAGGTCAAGAAGGTCTGCAGCTGTCTAACACTGCCAATATTCTTCCTCGAGTTCTGTCCATATCTGAGATGAACAGAACTGGCACGGAAAATGAGCACATTAATTACAGGGTAGAGATGAGCGAGCACCAAAATGCTCGAGTGCTCGTTACTCGAGACAAAATTTTCGCGATGCTCGAGGGTTTGTTTCGAGTAACGAACCCCATTGAAGTCAATGGGCGACTCGAGCATTTTTGTATATCGCCGATGCTCGCTAAGGTTTCCATTTGTGAAAATCTGGGCAATTCAAGAAAGTGATGGGAACGACACAGCAACGGATAGGGCAGGCGAGGGGCTACATGTTGGGCTGCATCTCAAGTTCCCAGGTCCCACTATTAAGCCACAATAGCGGCAAGAGTGGGACCTCTCAACAATTTTTACTTCTGAAAAACCCTCATTAGCAATGCATACCTTAACTAAGCACCACACTACCTCCAACAAAGCACAATCACTGCCTGCATGACACTCCGCTACCACTTCTCCTGGGTTACATGCTGCCCAACCCCCTCCCCCCCGCGCATGACCCAGTGTCCACAGCGCACACCAAGGTGTCCCTGCGCAGCCTTCAGCTGCCCTCATGCCACACCACCCTCATGTCTATTTATAAGCGCGTCTGCCATTAGGAGGAACCGCAGGCACACACTGCAGAGGGTTGGCACGGCCAGGCAACGACCCTCTTTAAAAGGGGCGGGGCGATAGCCCACAATGCTGTACAGAAGCAATGATAAATCCAATCCTGTGCCACCTCCATGAGGAGCTGCACACGTGGGCATAGCAATGGGGAACCCATGTGCCACACACTATTCATTCTGTCAAGGTGTCTGCATGCCCCAGTCAGACCGGGGTTTTTTTATAAATAGTCACAGGCAGGTACAACTCCGCAATGGGAATTCCGTGTGCACCCACAGCATGGGTGGCTCCCTGGAACCCACCGGCGGTACATAAATATATCCCATTGCATTGCCCATCACAGCTGAGGTAACGTCAGGTTTAATGCAGGTGGTCTTCGGCCCACACTGCATTCCCCAGTCAGATTGGGGTTCTTTAGAAGTGGACACATGCAGTTACAACTCCGTGTGGACCGACAGCATGGGTGGGTCCCAGGAAGCCACCAGCGGTACATAAATATATCCCATTGCATTGCCCATCACAGCTGAGGTAACGTCCGATTAAATGCAGGTGGTCTTCGGCCCACACTGCATTCCCCAGTCAGACTGGGGTTCTTTAGAAGTGGACACATGCAGTTACAACTCCATGTGGACCGACAGCATGGGTGGGTCCCAGGAAGCCACCGGCGGTACATAAATATATCCCATTGCAGTGCCCAGCACAGCTGAGGTAACGTCAGGTTTAATGCAGGTGGTCTTCGGCCCATAGTGCATGCCCCAGTCTGACTGGGGTTTTTAATACATAGACACTGGCAGGTACAAATCCCTAATGTGAAGTCCTTGTGGACCCACAGCATGGGTGGCTCCCTGGAACCCACCGGCGGTACATAAATAAATCCCATTGCAGTGCCCATCACAGCTGAGGTAACGTCAGGTTTAATGCAGGTGGTCTTCGGCCCACACTGCATGCCCCAGTCAGACTGGGGTTCTTTAGAAGTGGACACTGCAGTTACAACTCCGTGTGGACCGACAGCATGGGTGGCTCCCTGGAACCCACCGGCGGTACATAAATAAATCCCATTGCAGTGCCCATCACAGCTGAGGTAACGTCAGGTTTTATGCAGGTGGTCCTCGGCCCACACTGCATTCCCCAGTCAGACTGGGGTTCTTTAGAAGTGGACACATGCAGTTACAACTCCGTGTGGACCGACAGCATGGGTGGGTCCCAGGAAGCCACCAGCGGTACATAAATATATCCCATTGCATTGCCCATCACAGCTGAGGTAACGTCCGATTAAATGCAGGTGGTCTTTGGCCCACACTGCATTCCCCAGTCAGACTGGGGTTCTTTAGAAGTGGACACATGCAGTTACAACTCCATGTGGACCGACAGCATGGGTGGGTCCCTGGAACCCACCGGCGGTACATAAATATATCCCATTGCATTGCCCATCACAGCTGAGGTAACGTCCGATTAAATGCAGGTGGTCTTCGGCCCACACTGCATTCCCCAGTTAGGCTGGGGTTCTTTAGAAGTGGACACATGCAGTTACAACTCCGTGTGGACCGACAGCAAGGGTGGGTCCCAGGAAGCCACCGGCGGTACATAAATATATCCCATTGCATTGCCCATCACAGCTGAGGTAACGTCAGGTTTAATGCAGGTGGTCTTCGGCCCACACTGCATTCCCCAGTCAGACTGGGGTTCTTTAGAAGTGGACACATGCAGTTACATCTCCGTGTGGACCGACAGCATGGGTGGCTCCCTGGAACCCACCGGCGGTACATAAATATATCCCATTCAAGTGCCCAACACAGCTGAGGTAACGTCAGCTTTAATGCAGGTGGGCTAAAAATTACTAGGATTACAATGTAGGCGAGGGCCCAAAAAAATTGGTGTACCAACAGTACAAATGTACTTCAGAAAAATTGCCCATGCCCAACCAAGAGAGCAGGTGAAACCCATTAATCGCTTTGGTTAATGTGGCTTAATTTGTAACTAGGCCTGTAGGCGGCCCAGTTAAAATAAAAATTGGTTCAGGTGCAAGTTTCAACGCTTTATTGAATTGAGAATTGAAACGTATAAACATTGTTTACAAAAGTTATATGACTGAGCCTTGTGGGCCTCAGAAAAATTGCCCGTTCGGCGTGATTACATGAGGTTTCAGGAGGAGGATGAATATAATACACAGATTGATGAAGCTAAAAGGTCCCCGTTTTTTATGGTGATAGAGAATGATGCTTCCATCTGCGGGTGCAGCCTACGTATTGTTTACGTACCGCTGCTGTCCGCTGGTGGAGAAGAGAAGTCTGGGGAAATCCAGGCTTTGTTCATCTTTATGATTGTAAGCCTGTCGGCACTGTCGGTTGACAGGCGGGTACGCTTATCCGTGATGATTCCCCTAGCCGCACTAAACACCCTCTCTGACAAGCAAGCACCTCCAGGGCATACAGCGCGAGTTCAGGCCACGTGTCCAGCTTCGACACCCAGTAGTTGTAGGGGGCAGAGGCGTCACGGAGGACGGTCGTGCGATCGGCTATGTACTCCCTCACCATCCTTTTACAGTACTCCCGCCGACTCAGCCTTGACTCGGGAGCGGTGACACAGTCTTGCTGGGGAGCCAGAAAGCTGTCAAAGGCCTTGGACAGTGTTCCCCTGCCTGTGCTGTACATGCTGCCTGATCTCTGTGCCTCCCCTGCTACCTTGCCCTCAGAACTGCATCTTCTGCCACTAGCGCTGTCGGATGGGAATTTTACCATCAGTTTGTCCGCCAGGGTCCTGTGGTATAGCATCACTCTCGAACCCCTTTCCTCTTCGGGTATGAGAGTGGAAAGGTTCTCCTTATACCGTGGGTCGAGCAGTGTGTACACCCAGTAATCCGTAGTGGCCAGAATGCGTGTAACGCGAGGGTCACGAGAAAGGCATCCTAACATGAAGTCAGCCATGCGTGCCAGGGTACCTGTACGCAACACATGGCTGTCCGCACTAGGAAGATCACTTTCAGGATCCTCCTCCTCAGGCCATACACGCTGAAAGGATGACAGGCAAGCAGCATGGGTACCCTCAGCATTGGGCCAAGCTGTCTCTTCCCCCTCCTCCTCATCCTCCTCATGCTCCTCCTTCTCCTCCTCAACGCGCTGAGATATAGACAGGAGGGTGCTCTGACTATCCAGCGACATACTGTCTTCCCCCGCCTCTGTTTCCGAGCGCAAAGCGTCTGCCTTTATGCTTTGCAGGGAACTTCTCAAGAGGCATAGCAGAGGAATGGCGACGCTAATGATTGCAGCATCACCGCTCACCACCTGGGTAGACTCCTCAAAGTTTCCAAGGACCTGGCAGATGTCTGCCAACCAGGCCCACTCTTCTGTAAAGAATTGAGGAGGCTGACTCCCACTACGCCGCCCATGTTGGAGTTGGTATTCCACTATAGCTCTATGCTGCTCATAGAGCCTGGCCAACATGTGGAGCGTAGAGTTCCACCGTGTGGGCACGTCGCACAGCAGTCGGTGCACTGGCAGATTAAACCGATGTTGCAGAGTGCGCAGGGTGGCAGTGTCCGTGTTGGACTTGCGGAAATGTGCGCTGACCCGGCGCACCTTTCCGAGCATGTCTGACAAGCGTGGGTAGCTTTTCAGAAAGCGCTGAACCACCATATTAAAGACGTGGGCCAGGCATGGCACGTGCGTGAGGCTGCCGAGCTGCAGAGCCGCCACCAGGTTACGGCCGTTGTCACACACGACCATGCCCGGTTGGAGGCTCAGCGGCGAAAGCCAGCGGTTGGTCTGCTCTGTCAGACCCTGCAGCAGTTCGTGGGCCGTGTGCCTCTTCTCTCCTAAGCTGAGTAGTTTCAGCGCGGCCTGCTGTCGCTTGGCCACCGCTGTGCTGCCACACCGCGCGACACCGACTGCTGGCGACGTGCTGCTGCTGATACATCTTGATTTCGAGACAGAGGTTGCGTAGGAGGAGGCTGGTTTAAAGGAGGAAGCATACACCGCCGCAGATACCAGCACCAAGCTGGGGCCCGCAATTCTGGGGGTGGGTAGGACGTGAGCGGTCCCAGGCTCTGACTCTGTCCCAGCCTCCACTAAATTCACCCAATGTGCCGTCAGGGAGATATAGTGGCCCTGCCCGCCTGTGCTTGTCCACGTGTCCGTTGTTAAGTGGACCTTGGCAGTAACCGCGTTGGTGAGGGCATGTACAATGTTGCGGGAGACGCGGTCGTGCAGGGCTGGGACGGCACATCGGGAAAAGTAGTGGCGACTGGGAACCGAATAGCGCGGGGCTGCCGCCGCCATCATGTTTTTGAAAGCCTCCATTTCCACAAGCCTATACGGCAGCATCTCCAGGCTGATCAATTTGGCTATGTGCACGTTTAACGCTTGAGCGTGCGGGTGGGTGGCAGCGTACTTGCGCTTGTGCTCCAACACTTGCGCTAGCGACGGCTGGACGGTGCGCTGAGAGACATTGGTGGATGGGGCCGAGGACAGCGAAGGTGAGGGTGTGGGTGCAGGCCGGGAGACGGTCGTGTCTGTGTCCTGAGAGGGGGGTTGGATCTCAGTGGCAGGTTGGGGCACAGGGGGAGAGGCAGTGGTGCAAACTGGAGGCGGTGAACGACCTTCGTCCCACCTTGTGGGGTGCTTGGCCATCATATGCCTGCGCATGCTGGTGGTGGTGAGGCTGGTGGTGGTGGCTCCCCGGCTGATCTTGGCGCGACAAAGCTTGCACACCACTGTTCGTCCGTCGTCTGCACTCTCAGTGAAAAACTGCCAGACCTTTGAGCACCTCGGCCTCTGCAGGGTGGCATGGCGCGAGGGGGCGCTTTGGGAAACAGTTGGGGAATTATTCGGTCTTGCCCTGCCTCTACCCCTGGCCACCGCACTGCCTCTTCCAACCTGCCCTGCTGCTGCACTTGCCTCCCCCTCTGAAGACCTGTCCTCAGTAGGCTTAGCAAACCAGGTGGGGTCAGTCACCTCATCGTCCTGCTGCTCTTTCTCCGAATCCTCTGTGCGCTCCTCCCTCGGAGTTACTGCAATTACTACTATCTGAGTGATAGACAACTGTGTCTCATCGTCGTCGTCCTCCTCACCCACTGAAAGCTCTTGAGGCAGTTGCCGGAAGTCCCCAGCCTCATCCCCTGGACCCCGGGAACTTTCCAAAGGTTGGGCATCGGTCACGACAAACTCCTCCGGTGGGATAGGAACCATTGCTGCCCATTCTGGGCAGGGGCCCGAGAACAGTTCCTGGGAGTCTTCCTGCTCCTCAGAATGTGTCATTGTAATGGAGTGAGGAGGCTGGGAGGAGCAGCAGCCAGAGGATTCAGAGTTGCAGCAGTGGACGGCGCAGAACTCTGGGTGGTTGATAGATTGCTGGATGCACTTTCTGCCATCCACGACAGGACCTGCTCACACTGCTCATTTTCTAATAAAGGTCTACCGCGTGGACCCATTAATTTTGAGATTAATCTTGGAAAGCCAGAAACGTGCCTCTCTCCTAATCCCGCAGCAGTCGGCTGCGATACACCTGGATCAGGAGCTCGGCCTGTGCCCACACCCTGACTTGGGCCTCCGCGTCCTCGGCCGCGTCCTCTAGGCCTACCCTTCAGCATGGTGTATTACCAGTAGTGCAGAAACAGAACACTGTAATTAAATGTGCCGCTTATTGGCCTGTGGTTGGAGGCTGACTTCGCTTACGGAACGCACAGCAGAGCCAGGAAAGAATTTTGTGCACGCCTGTAGTGAGACGTAGGTGCGTATGACTGAGCTAGTGGAATTCACAGCGCAGAAGCAGTCAAGTGTCCAAAGGCCACTAGTAGGCCTTAAGTGTTTTGCTTCTATTTTTTTAAAGGCTGAGCTGAGACAGCAGACAGATACTGTAGGCAGCGTATATATGTATACTGTTTCCCACTGGACGGGATGACGGCGGTGATGTAACGGGCAACGCAGAGCCAGGAAAGAATTTTGTGCAAGCCTGCTGTAACACTTAGCTGCGTATTAATTAGGACTACTACCCCCAGCAGAGACGCAGTACACTCAAGACGGTCACAGGCAGCCCAAAGATAGTATTTTTCCCAATTTTTTTTTAAAAAGCCCACTGTCTATATAGACAGTATATCTCTTTCACCTTTCCCACTCTCCCTGCCTCACCAGTACTGGCCCTATACTATGTACAATGACTGTAGACTGAGGACGCAATGCTCTGCACAGCCGCTATACAAAAATTACTGCAGACTGTTTACCTCTGGACGGGATGACGGCGGTGATGTAATGGGCAACGCAGAGCCAGGAAAGAATTTTGCGCAAGCCTGCTGTAATACTTAGCTGCGTATTAATTAGGACTACTACCCCCAGCAGAGACGCAGTACACTGAGGACGGTCACAGGCAGCCCAAATATTTTTTTTTTTTCCCAAATTTGTTTGAAAAAGCCCACTGCCAATATAGACAGTATATCTCTTTCACCTTTCCCACTGTCCCTGCCTCACCAGTACTGGCCCTATACTATGTACAATGACTGTAGACTGAGGACGCAATGCTCTGCACAGCCGCTATACAAAAAAAAAAAAAAAGTGCAACACTTCTAAAAGCAGCCTCAACAGAACTGCACACGGTCAGATGTGGCCCTAAGAAGGACCGTTGGGGTTCTTGAAGCCTAAAATAACTCCTAACACTCTCCCTATAGCAGCTCCAGCATCAGCAGCACTTTCCCTGATCTATGTCAGAACGCATCTGAGGCGAGCCGCGGGAGGGGCCGATTTAAATACTCGGGTGACACCTGATCTCGCCAGCCACTCACTGCAGGGGGGTGGTATAGGGCTTGAACGTCGCAGGGGGAAGTTGTAATGCCTTCCCTGTCTTTCTATTGGCCAGAAAAGCGCACTAACGTCTCAGAGATGAAAGTGAAAGTAACTCGAACATCGCGTGGTGCTCGCCTCTAGTAACGAGCATCTTGAACACCCTAATACTCGAACGAGTATCAAGCTCGGACGAGTACGTTCGCTCATCTCTATTACAGGGGTTACAAGAATGTGAAAATAAATTTATTCCAATTACCGTACAGGAGAGGGGATATACATACACACTTTTTTTCCAGTAATATTCTGCTGCGTGGCCTTTGCCTTAGACTAGCGGCCTTCTCAGCTCTGTGAGCCAGGCATGTGCTCTCACTCAGCACCAGGCCACAGGAAGCAGTCGAAAGTTGCAAGTTGTTTGTTGATGGGAGCTCTTGCAGCACATCAAGAAGGTGGGGCTCAATAAGGGAGGATACTGACGGTCCTTCCAATGAGCCTAGATGTCATCTCAGCCTGCCTAAGCATCTATATAAATAGACAAACTATCCAGTTTATTATATGGACGTGTAGGCTGGCTGAGATGCTACCTAGTTGTATATAGTGTAGTGAAAGTACTATGCCGTGTGCTGCTTGTGCAATGGGTGAGTGGTGGGGGCGCACATCTGGCTCAGGGCCCACTGGAGGATTCAGCTGTTCCTCCGTGCCAGTCCAAGCCTGGTCCCTAACTACTGTGAGTCCCTTTTCCATCACATACTGAGAGATATTTCATAGTGCTTTAGGGTATATAAGCTGGAATTTGGAGTGCAGAATGCAATACATTATAGATATAACAGCATGTATATACCTGCCCACACTCACTACAGTAAACTAATTTTTAACTTACTTTGGGCATGCTAAAGAATTTCTTTAGCAGAATTAGTTGCAGAAAATCCACAGCATTTACAGTACCAGCATTGTGGATAGGATTTTAAGAAATCCCATCCACACATTGCAGAGAAAATCTGCAATGTAAATTGACCAATGCTGCGGATCCTAAATATGTAGTATGTCAATTTAGGCTGTGGATATTCATCACAGATTTCACTTCTTCAAATAATCTGATGGAATTGTTGGTGAATCCGCACCAAAATTTGTATGGATTTAGTGCAGATTTGCCACTGTGGATTTACTGTGGATTTTCTGTTGCAGGAAATCTGTAACAAATCTGTAATGTGTGAACATAGCCTATTAAACTATATGGGGGAAATTTTGACTATTTGTAAAAAAAAAAAAAGATCGAGCACCTAGAAGGAGTTGTCATTTTACTGCAAAACTCAGCATGCAGTTACATCTCAAGCAAATGTGCAAGTGATTAGAGTAGTGATGTGATTAGATGATTAGTTTTGCCCCCCTCAGGCCCTAATAGTGGTTCCACCATTGGCCTATAAGAAGTCTCTCAGAGGTTACTTGTGTGTAGTAGACCTCTTTTTCTGCTTGTGTAGAGCTTGTTGATCACCAAACATGTCTGTACAATGCAATAGAAAAGATTTAACAGAGTTTGAGGGGGGCGCATTACTGAAATGCGAGTAGCTTTCTGGTCATATTGATGAATTCCCCACCACCTGGGCTGTTTTGACCAGACTTTTAGAAGGTGTTGAGACTGGTGGATGCATGAGCACATGTACACAAGCAGAGGCGTAACTTGAAGCTTCTGGGCCCCAATACAAAATCTGTAACAGGGCCCCCAACTCTAATGCTTTATTTATACTACTAGGCTTACGATATGGAGAAGATGGGCCTTATGAGCCCGGAAGCAACCACATCCCCTGCATCCCCTATAGTTACACTCCTGTACACAAGACGACCGGGCTCAAGACACCCTCCACAGACCACCAGTAGAGAGGATTATTAGCTATAACTGTTTTGTTGTCCATCATCCAGAGACAGGTGTCATCATCAATACAGGCCCTTGTGTCCGTCAGAACTATTTCCAGGTGCTTGGCTGAAGGACATTTAGTCTCATGGTGCCCATTATGTGTATTGCCTTTGACACCCGCCATCGCCTCCGTTTGCAGTGGTGCTTGATTTTTTTTTTGACTGAGTGTATTTATGTGCTGGTCTAGATTCAAATGTATATGAAATTGTTCTGTGCATGAAAGAGGATGGGAGCATGGACTCTTAGCACAACATTGTGTAATATGCTATACAAAAAGCAGGTAGTAAATAAAGTTATCTTAAGGCAAAAACACAAGAGTACGTGCATTAATGCACTCGCCGCTACGAAACGTATTCGTGCATGAACTGGTTTTTTTTTTTGACTATTCAAATTCTGAGCTTGTGTGTGCAAGTTTGAAAACAAAAAAGAGCGAGAAGGTAGGTCCTGCCCTATCTTTCCTGCACATAGAAAAATGTGTGAGAAAGATAGGGCAAGTTAACCCCTAAACGACCAGCCCATAGCGTTTTTACGTCCTCCCGAACTGGGCTTTATTCTCTGAGGACGTAAAAACATGTGTCCTGCAGAGAATAAAGCCCCTGGGGCTCTGGACGTGACAGTCCCATGCTGTCGGTGCCCGCAGGTAACCAACAGCATGGAGCTGTCATCCCGGGCTGCATGGACCCCCCCCCCCGCAATGCGATCGGCGCTATCCAATCGATAGCGCCGATCGCATAAAAGTTTTTAAAAAGTTGAAAAAAAGTTAAAGATTCAGCTGCCCTAATGGATCGGATCCATCAGGGTAGCTGAAATTACTCACCCCCATCTGCCGCACTGCTCCCCACTCTCCTAATGCTCCGGAACCCAAAGCCGGCCTTCTGCGCATGCGCGCCAGCAGCATTACGTCAGCCGCATGCGCAGAAGGCCCGGCGGTGCGGGAGATTTAAAATGTCAGCGGGGACCGCGATCGCCGTTATCCAATAGATAACGGCGATCGCGGAAAAGTGAAAAAAAGTTGTAAAAAAACAAAATTTCACCTCCCCTCATGGATCGGATCCATGAGGGGAGGTGAAAATACTCACCTCGGTCCTCCCCGATGTCCCGCTGTCCCAGGACCCGAAGTCCCCTTCTGCGCATGCGTGCCCGATGATTGACGAGCCCCGGGAAATTCAAAATCCCTCTGTTCCTGGCTGCAATGTGTAGCCAGGAGCAGAGGGATGTCACCCAGCATGTGATCACTGTTATCCAATGGATAACAGTGATCATGTAAAGTAAAAGAAAGTGTAAAAAAAAAAAAAAAAAAAGTTAAAAAAGCTTATGTTTCATCTCCCCTCATGGATCATATACGTGAGGGAGGATGAAAATACGTACATAAAGCCCCCGGATTTATCCACGGACCTTACCCCAGCTTCTGCGCGCACGCCCGTTGCCAAAATGGCGGACGCATGCGCAAAAGATGTGGATTGCCAGGATAATTTAAATTCTCCCTGCTCCTGGCTACAAAACATAGCCAAGAGCCTGGAGATTTCACAAGGGGCCGCGGTGAGCGGTTCCTGGTCACGTGTTCGCCGCTATCCAATAATGGCGGTCACGTAAAAGTAAAAAAAAAAAATTGAAGTTTCATCTCCCCTCACCGATGCGATCGGTGAGATGAGATGAAACTTTTTACCAGAGGCCTCCGTATTTGAACCCCGACGCAATCCTCCTCCGTGAACCTTCCCGAATTCTGCACATGCGATTGCCGGCAAAAAGCTGGACACATGCGCAGGAGTCGGGGAGCCCAGGAAATTTAAAATGTCCTTGCTCTCAGCAAACAACGGTCGCCGTGAGCCTGGAGCAGTGGTCCCCGGTCACGTAATAAAAAAGTAGCGCTCTAACATAGGTCGGTCTCACATGACCGGATAGGAATTACGGATTCCGCATGCGTTTGATCCGCGGTAACACGCAGATGAATCACATTGGATTACACAATTCCGCTCACATTAGTGGGTTGGAATCGTGTAATCCACTCGCAGAAAAGAGAACGCAGCAGGTTCTATTTTACTGCGGATATCCGCAACATAGAGCCCATTGAGCTCCATGGTCGCGGATATACCCGCTGCCCATATGCAACTACATTGTGTACGGGCTGCGGGTACGCACGTCATCGCTAAGTGACGGTGCGGGAAATACAAACAAAAAAAAGGTGTACTGTGCATGACCGCCCGGGTAAGTACGCAGTTATGCGCAGTACATTACGCGGCCCTATGCAGGGTCACAGCCGGGCTCACAGCTGGGATCCGCTGCGGGCCTCCGCAAGCGGATTCCACATACGTCTGTGTGAGCCTGGCGTTATTCAGACCACTACCTGTAATACGTATTTTACAAGAAGCCCCGGGAACGCTTGCCTTCATGTAGTTCCAGGAGCAGCTTGTTGAGCGCCTTCTGTGTGAGACCGCCGCACCTCCGCAGGCTTACGAAGACTCACGGAATGCCACTTTTTACACCCCACACCTGCCACTGAGGTCAAGAAATGACCCTCAAAAAGCATGAGAGGAGGGGGGATACCAGTTTTATTGCCCCATGTGCCCATCCCAACCAGCCTCCGTAATTACCCCTGTCTTCAGAAATACCACACAGTTCACATTATTACTTTTATCTAAGATTTGCGAACACCAAAAAGGGCGCGGAGTGTGTGTGAGTGTGTGTGTGGGCGGGGGGGGGGGGGGGGGGGCGGGAATTTTTAGGGAGTCAATTTTTATTCCGTACAAATAAGCAATGGGGCCTGGAATTTATTCAGTTGTGCCCTGCAATCCAACGGGTGTTCCGTCCTTTATAGGCCTTGCCATGGGTCCTGTAAGTAAATTAGGGCCACAATCGGTATGTTTCTGAACACGGGACAAACGGGGGGATCCATGTCTTCATTCCTATGTACCCTGTAGAAAAAAACTGTTTTTAAATTTAAAAAATTGCCAGAAAATTGAAAATCGTAACTTTTTCCTTCTGCTTTGCTTAGATTCATTCAAATACTGTGGGGTCAAAATACGCAGTGCACCCCTAGATTAATTTGTTAAGTGGTCTAGTTTTCAAAATGGGGTCATTTGAGGGGGTTCTTTATAGTTTTGGCCACTCAATGGCTCTATAAGTGGGCAATGGGGCCTGGAATTTATTCAGTTGTACCCGGAAATCCAACGGGTATTCCTTTCATTGTAGGCCCAGCCATGTGTCCTGTAAGTCTATTAGGGCCACAATGGGTATGTTTCTAAACACGGCACAAACAGGGGTATCCATTTTGGGGTGAATGCCTTCATTCATATGTGTGCTGTACAAAAAAAACTGTTTTTAAATTGACACAATAGCCCAAAAAATGAAAATCGTAATTTTTTTCTTATTGCTTTGCTTAGATCTATTCAAAAATTGTAGGGTTAAAATACACAATACACCCCTAGATAAATTCGTTAAGGGGTCTAGTTTTCAAAATGGGGTCATTTGTGGGGGTTCTCTATGGTTTTGGCCGCTCAAGATCTCTACAAGTGGGCAATGGGGCCTAAAAGGACTTCAAGCAAAATCTATGTTCTGAAAGCCACCGATTACTCCTTTCATTTTGGGCCCCGTTGTGCATGCGGACATAATATTAGGGCCACAGTGGATATGTTTCTGAAAACAGTACAAACAGGGGTTAATACTACGTGCGTGAATCCCGATAGTGAAAACAAAACCATTGAAATTAATAGTTTTGTTTCAACCTGTAATGCGGTCGTGATTTTCATGGCAGGACTAAAGCATTCCCATGTTTAAAGGGGTTTTCCAGGGAAATACTGTTGATGACCTACCTTCAGGATAGGCAATCAATTGTTGATCGACTGATGTCCGCTGCTCAGGACCCGATCGATCAGCTGTGCGGGTGCAAGCTGTCAGCGCCACAATAACACAGAGCAGAAGCCTCTGCGCGGACCTCCGTGTAGTGGCCGGCGATTGTAACTGCTAGCACAGCTGATCAGATCGGGTCCAAAGCGACGGACCCCAGACGATGAACTATTGATGACCTATCCTGATAGGTCATCAATATTATTTCTCTGGAAAACCGCTTTAAGTCCTTGAAGGAAGTACTATCAGTGTGTATACATGTGATTATCTAGTAACCTGGTTTTCTGTATCTGTTTTACAGGTAGCGTGTGGGTATTTTCTATTTATTTTGTATATCCTGCCCTATGCAGTAGTGTTCTTTATCGGTTTTCATTCGGTGTTCTGGTTTTCCAATATATCTTCTTTGCTATATTCTCTGTCACATTGGTGCTTGTTACCTGCGTCAATCGATTCAAGGTGAGATATTTGCTTTCATTTTAGTTTCTCATTGTAGTTAATATATAATGTTGCTAACATTTCCACTGTTGCTTTCCTCTTGTCCAGTCCACTGAAAAACCCTGCTAGATTCTAAATGAGCAAGTCATTGAGACCGTGATTAAATATACGCATGTGAAGGAGACTGCAAAACACAATTTTGTATTTGCCTTTGGATCTAACCTACACTTCTAAAAACAAATTATCATATAAAGATAAACACAAGTGTTTGCTTTAGCAGAGTCACACATTTTTTATTTCGATATATCCATTAATTAAGTGTCTTAAAGATTCCTAATCTCCTCTTGACAGAATTCCATTAGCAGCAGAGGGTGTGGTGGATACCTAATACAGCAGTGAAGAGTCATTGCTAATCGCATTTTACACACCATATGTCAAAATGTTACATTCTGAATAGACTATAATAATCATAGGTACATGTGTTACCTGATATGAAGCAAACATTGGATCGAATAGACAAATAAACAAAAGTGTTAAGAGTGACAGTATGATACGCCATTATTCTGCTTTTTTTATTTTCAGCAACATATGCATTTACAATACAAATTCACTTGAATATAGAAGTCATGCGCCTAGTAAAGAATGTGGTAATCATAAATAAGTAGCTATTTGTCCCCACGCCACCACAACATGTACCTATAAGGTAGCTACTAGAGATGAGCGAGCGTACTCGGAAAAGCACTACTTGCTCGAGTAATGTGCTTTATCCGAGTATCGCTGTGCTCGGGTCTGAAGATTCGGGTGCCGCTGCGGCTGACAGGTGAGTCGCAGCGGGGAGCAGGGGATAGCGGGCGGGAGAGAGGGAGAGAAAGATCTCCCCTCCGTTCCTCCACGCTCTCCCCTGCAGCTCCCCGCTCCGTGCCGGCACCCGAATCTTCAGACCCGAGCACAGCGATACTCGGATAAAGCAAATTACTCGAGCGAGTAGTGCTTTTCCGAGTACGCTCACTCATCTCTAGTAGCTACCCTGTAAGTTAATGTCTGACCCATTAAACATGAAACATGACTTAGGGCTCTTTCACACAATGTGCGCTGTTAATTCACATAAATGGACGATTTTCCGTGATCAAGTCCTGAGCTTAATTTGCGTTTTCTTGTCCATTCACAAAGCTGGGTGCGATATATAAGTGAAAAAATACACCGCAGCCTGGAAATCCCTCGCTCGGCATAAATCCTCGGAATGACTTCAAATGCCTAAATAGAGACACCTGTAAGCTTTTCCCTGAGTTGGACACTGCTAACCTTCCTCCGCCTCCCTATTTTTCTAGCTCCCATAGGAGTCTATGGGAGTCGCCAGCGTATATCAGTCGAAAGATAGATCCAGAACTACCTTTTGCAGCCATGCGTAAAAGCGTCCGGAACATTGGCAGCGTACTTGGACTCGGCAGCGTATGTTCTTTTGTTCCACACCAGGCAGTTCATTACGGCGCTATATCGCCCATGTGAACGAATGCATTGGAATCCAGTGCCTCAGATGGTCGCGTTTTTCAGCCGGGCGTGAAAACGCTTTTGTGAATAAAGCCTTAGGCAGTATTGACACGGCCTATATTCTCTGGTAGGTTTGGGGATTGTGGGACTCACAAAACCTGCATGAAAATAGAACCCATAATGGATCCATTTAGTTTCTCTCACAGCGATGCTGCGAAATAGAAAAATCGCAGCATGTCCTATTTTTGTACAAGTCTCGCACAAGAATAGTACATGCAAATGTGTGGTCTCCCACACATCACACAGAAGACGGATGTGCTGTGCTATGCAAGGCACGGCAGAGACTTGCCATCACCCATGTGAATGTACCTTAGGATAGCAGCCAGACTAGAAACATCCATTTGTAGATATAAATGGTATTAAGAAGACAGGTTTCTTTCTTCTGGGGGAGGTAATTAGCATCCTTTTTTTTGGCTCCCAATACCAGCTGGATCTCCAGCAAGGAAAACCAGTACCCCCAAGAGAAATTAGGTGTGGCCAACAAGACACTTAAGCATATGGCCAGCTTTAAAGTAGTTGATATCATAAAACAAAGCAGTGGCAGTCAATGTATTTGGAGGACCTACAGATTTGACCTTTAACCCCATTTAAGGGTCAAATGATTCCAAATAATGTCATGTTTCCTAGCTGGCAGCAAAGTAGTGGCCACCAATATGTGATCTATAGTCTGTAGGCAATCAGGAAAACAGTAAGTGAGCATACTCCATAATTTCAGTTCACTATAATGAAGTGTGATTTCGACTGGGTGGCCACTTCTCTCTCCGTATCCGTGTCCTTGATGTCAATGGGATCACCTTCAGTCAGACTCTTATTGGTCAAATTCTTAGGGCTGACCTTGTCTATCTGCTGTATATGTGTATAATCACCCAACCCATTTAGTAGTGCTAATAATGGCCACAATAAAAAAACAGGTCAGATTTAATCATTTGAAATTAAGGCTCTGCCATCAGAACATATATTATTGGCACTGCATAAATCTGTGTCTATAATATATGCTTGTTACACTTTGTATTCTACATACATGGTAGAGGAAACCAAGAAATTGCAAAATCAGTGCCCATGTAGTTGTGTTGTAAACACAAGTACCTTCCACAAAAAGCTCCTATGTTTAACACAATGTTCAAAGTTTAAAATGAACTATTTGTAGCAATCAGAATGGGGCTGTTTGTTCCTACCACAAGCAAGAGATAAACTCCTGGCCGTGTAGTACCTACTGCACAAAGATTAACGAAATAGAAACTTGGATGCCAGTGACTTGAGTTACCAGATGTTCATTACAAAGGGGGGCTTCTGATGTTACCCAAGAAAAATGGAATGTTACAAAGAGCAATGACATCACCAGCTTCTTTTTCTGAATACAGTAAAATAGTCAATACTTTTGCACTTGATGCTGAATGATGAATTAATATAATCGTGTCACTTATCTTCTTATGTTTGCATTATTATTTACAGAGTCTTACTAAAGCCTTTCTCATCTGAGCACATAAAGACAGGCGAAACTAGAATGTTTGGTATCTCATCCAGTCACAGGAAGAATGTTGGATGAAGACTTAGATCCTATCTGTAATGCATTCATATTTCACCATACGGCAGAGGTGATTCGTGATCATTATATAATTTGAATGTACACTCCCTCTCTTCACAGATCAGACAGGATATGACTTTGATGTGCTACTCCTAGAAGCTTATCAGATAGTGACTTTTTTCTTTTACACCTGGCATCTATGACAATTTTCAACCTATTCTTTAGGAAACACTGTAAAATACTGTATGCATCCTCTGCATAGATAACATTGCTTATATGGAGTACAATTAAATACATTGTGGCTTATGACTGCCTGATGAATTCTTTACCAAATTTCTTCTATTCTGATGATTTTTGAACAGTTTGTAAATATATTTTGCCATTCTGTAAATAAAACTATATTCCTGCCAAAGTTCTATATCAATATTAGGAGACCCAGGATGTGTTGAGCCATCCAATAATCATCAATGAATAGTTGTTGATATTGCTGTACTTGTAATGACAGGGAATGTGTTGGATAGCATTGCTACCAATCACCCTCCTGCAAATTCAAAGCCCATAGGTAGTCACTGTATAGCTGCATAAGTGAGGCCTGTGTGGAAGCACTACCAAGCTGTAGACACTCAACATGCTGCTTAATTTCATATTAAGCCTCCATACAGCTCTATGTTAGGCAAGAGCATTTCTGTAATCTGATGTAGCATAGCACAAATATTTTTAGTTGTCTTAGTATGCAATCAGCAGCGTATGAAGGTATAGTAGGCCACATAAATCTCTATAGGTGTCATATTATGGGTCTATACAATTGGACAGTAGTGGACATCAGCTGTAAGTGCTTCAAATCTCAGCAACATTTCTGCTGATTTCCACTTCACTAGCCAGGATAGGCTGGTTTCATATCTGCCCTGGAACTTCTGTTCGAAGGTTCCGTCGCAGATCCGGCACTAAATAGTGGAAGATATAGCGCTGCATGCATCACTTCTTCTTCTGGTAAAATGTCAGGCAGCTGAGCGGAAGTATAGTATAGTCAATGTGTCCGTTCTGCTCTGTTAGGTTCCGATTTAGCCAGAAAGTCCCCTTTTCTGCGCCCCAAGCAGAGCAGGAAAACTGAACCCCCAATGCAGATGCGAAAGCTGCTTTAATGTATTATATACTAGAAATCCCTTTTCCACTTACCTCCTTTTCCCTAACATACCATGACATTCTTTCAAACATGGCAAATCCAGTCACGTTTGATGCAGCGTTCGCTTAATTTAATTTAAAAAATGCTGTCACTTAGTAATAATTATTATTCCATAGTTCCTTAATTAAACTATGCCATGCTTCCGGAAGAGATTGAACAGGGCAAAGCTTGTTGATTATCAGTGGCATTCTACACATACCTCATTATACAAATACACTGTGACTATGCATCGCTCCTTACTTGAGGATTCCATTCTAAGCCGAGGCTCAAAACATCAGTTCAGGCAGACAAGAACAAAGCCAGAAATCTTGTTCAGCAACAAATTAGTTTCAGTTTCTCTTTAGTCGTATTTATCCATCATTTATGTTAAATATACAGTCTATGCCATAGTCACATACAATGATTTTGTAGCATTTTTGCAATAAATTACCTTGATGGCCAGGCCTTACCACCTCATATAAATTTCCCTTAGCTTAGCATCAGAAATAGAAAAGTTGAAATCCTTTTTACGAGTGTTATTCCTCTAAGGGTCCATTCACATGGCGCAGTTAAAAACACATTAAAAACATTGAAAATCACTTTTCTGGTTTTACCACATTCAAAAAACCAATAACATTAGTCGTTTTGCATCAAAAGAGCTGTAAAAGGGCTTAAACAGACGAACATGTTTTGGAAACGTTTTGTGGGTGTGAAAATCACCACGCAAAACGTGACGAAGCGCAGCTATTGACTTCAATGGTTTTGTTTTCACAAGTGTTATTTTCACGCTATATTCCTACACGCGAGGAAAGATAGGCCTTGCCCTATCTTTCTTGCATGTATATTTCATATGTGCGAGAAAAGATAGGTCCTGCCCTATTTTTCTGATTTTTGCGCGCGCAATAGTGCAGCATTTGAGCAGTAGAAAAAAACGACTTTTGACTGGTTCACATGCAAATATGCTCCAAAGTATTTGTGCATGCGCTCATCTGTCAAAGTCTTACAGCTTATTTTTTGTAGGAAAAGATGTAGTTTTGATACCTTTTTGTGTACATGCTTTCAATCATGTTTTATTTTATTTTTTGGAAGTTAGGATGAACAAAAAAACTATTATTCTGTCATAGTTTTTTGCTTGTTCTACAGCATTGAACCATGCTAGACAAATAAAATATAAGTTTATTCTCAGGGTCGAAAGAATTACAGCAAAGACACCCTTGCATAGTTTTTTTTTATAGTTTTGCACTATAAAAACACGTTAAAAATGGTATTTGCACAACTGCATCCCAAGCCCGTAACATTCCTCTTTTTCCATCAACGGAGCTTTATGGGGGCTCTTTTTTGCATGATAAGTTGTACTTTCATTGTGATTGTTTTTATTTATTTTTAGACAGTTATGGGGTAGGTATGACTTTTTCATTGCTTTTTTCCCACTTCTTGGAAGGGGGATGAACAAAAACAGTAACTTTGTATTTTCATAGATATTTTTCTGTTTCTCTGTGTATGGAATAATTAGAAGCAGAGGGGCGGGGCGTATACTCACCTTGCAGCCCTTGTCTGTGTCTCCCGCGATGATCTCCCAGGCGCTGCGGCAGACTGCTGTGTAATCCACCCCGCTGTAAGAGGATTCTCTCACTGGTAAACAGGGCTTTGAATTCCCCCGGCTTCAGCAAGTGAGCACTGTGATTGGATCAAGCGCCAACCAATCACAGCGGGCGCTCGATGAGCCAATCACAACCATTCAGTGATGTCATTCACTGAATGACTGTGAATGATAGAGAGGTTTTTGTTAACCTACTGTAGCTAGGGCTTATTTTCAGGGGATGGCTTATATTTCAAGACCCCCTGAAAATTAGGGTAGGGCTTATTATCGGGGAAACATGGTAATATAGGATGAAACAGCCTGACACAGGTGGTGCAATTCAGTGACTTCATTGCACTGCCTGTGCCAAATTAGTATTAGGTTTCCTAATTTTGAGAGGAACATAGGTATGCAATATTATTGCAGAGGGAACACAAGGGAGAGCACAATGTGAAAATTATTATTGGGGTGCGATTACAATGAGGTACAACAGGGATATTATTACTGTGTTGGGTACAGAGGGGTCAGTATAACTGTAGCGGGACATTATAAATTTAGGGGGAACATAGAGGGATTATTACTATTTGGGCAGAAATGGAGAGAAGTTTTACTTTGTGTTTGGGGCACAAAATAGGTATCATTACTGTGGGATACAAAAGGAGCATTGCTACTTTCTTGGAGGACATAAATAGGATATTATTACTATGTGGGAACAAAAGGAGATAAAATAGGGGACATTAATCCATGTGCTGTCCGATATACTCAGCTACAGCAGATTCACGTGCATTGGTATGTCTTATTTCTCATCTGTGAAACGGACAGGAATAGGACATGCCATGAGTTTTTTTTCACACCGACTAGAGGTCCAAGTGAAAACTCTCCATGTGTCCAGCCTCACAGACTGTGATGTTTGGTGGAATTACAAGGACACACAGCCCCAAAATATGCTAGTGTGTCAGAGGCCTTACTCTTCCCTGTTATAAAAATTTTTTGACCCTCACAATATTCAAATTACATAATTCTGAAAAACAAAATTCAAGATGCAAAATTACCTTGAGCATGACAAAGCAAACAAAGGGATGAATCGGGAACAAGAAGAAAGCCTTTACATTATTCATGTTATGCAGGACTGGATCATCTGTTAATAACTTCAAGGAATGTTACAAAGCCTGCAAAAGATGGCATGTATATTAGTCAGACAAATGTGCATAGCACATGAAAAATGTGATATTGTTGATAATAGTATCATCATGATTTGTTTCTATAGCCATTACGTAGACAGGATTTCATGTGTAACGGGGATGCAACAAGCTGTCGATCAATAGAAAGAAGTCATGATTTGCTCTGCAGCTAGTGAATAAGCATGACTCTTCTATGAAAAATGGCCAAATGACTCATCTATCCTGATCTGCATAAGGAAAAGGATAGCTACAGAACCTAATTGTGGAGGTACATGAGATAATTAGGAAAAGGATTAGGATTTTTTTTATCCACAGCTGGCATGTGAAGTTAGCAGATTTCTTGTAAAAGGGTTATTCTCATATTGCCCCTGGATCAGTCTCGACTAATAACCTGGGGCTCTGCCTGCATCTAAGGCTGCCGGATGTGGTCAGGTTTTACAGAAACAACTGAGTGGTTTGTTCTATACTGTTTCCGTAACTCTCATAGAATTGAATGGGAGTTGCATAAACTATCCCTTAAGCAAGTTGATAACACACTGATACTTAGGGCTTAGTCACATGTATTACGCATGCGTAACATGTGGTGAATGGAGGCAATGGAAGTCTGTGGACTTTCATTCTTCTATTCACACTTGCGTTGGAGCTCCGAGGGGGGACACTGCTTATAAAACGGAGGAGAAATAAATCACAGCATGCTCTGTTTCCTTGCATTTCATACGCAGGCCTTGAAGGGCTCCATATTGAATTGCTGCCCCCACGCAATGACTGCAAGAGGACAGCATTTAATATGGAGCCGCACTCTGCACAGGGTGGGGGATTTAAAAAAAAAAAAAGTCACACTGTGCATGTCCGTGACATCATAATCCCGGGCATGTGCAGTGCCTATCGCTGTCTGTACACAATCTCTGCCGCCTCTTCTGCCGACACAGCGTAGGGGCTGTGATGAGTACAATGCTACGAGATTTGCAGCGTTGTACTCATATGGCCAAGTGAACGAGCCTTAACATTTTTGTCAAAAATATAAAATAAGCAAATATCGCTTTAATAACTTAAAGAATAAAAACATTATAGCTGTTTGTTAAAAAAATTGTCCGAATTCTAGGTCCAGTGTAAAACCAGTTCCCAAAGTAATAACATAACAAATAGGCTTATATACACCCTTCCCCACTCCCGCTGTGTCCTGCGTCGCTGCTCTGGCTCTCCCCTCTGATGTCACGTTTACAGGCTCTGCAGCCAATAACAGAGCTCAGTGATTGGTAGCTGAGCTCTGTTATTGGCTTCAGTGCCTATGATGTTCTGTAAACTAGGTGGGCCTGCAGCCAGTAAACAAACACAGAGCGGAGGACCGAGCAGCGGCATGTGACACATTGGGAATGGGGAGAGGTTACTATAAGCCTATTTGTTATGTTAGTGCTTGGTTAAACTCTAGAGCTAGAACTCGGACAACCCCTTTAAACACACAAGAAACAGAGCGAAAATGGTCTGGTCATTAGAGTCAAAAATTGTAGGGGTAATAAAGCTTTCTTTGAAGAGTTTATCAAAGTGCAGTTATAGAACCCATTAACAAAACACTGGTATGTACAGCCTGACAGCTTCTTTTTTTTTAACAATAATGCCATAGAATAATGAAAAAGTATGTGAATATCAATAAGTATACTTGTATCCAAGATAGTACTGGACTACCTCTTGAGGGGTACCGTTTCTCTATTTGGAGACCATCAGCTAGGATAGGGAGTTTTATAGGCCAGGCAATCCTACCTTGGTTAAAAAGTATGCAAATTATCAATTTTAAAGAGAAGAAAACTGCCTCTCTAGTGCTACCTATTGGAGGTAGCTACATTATAGGTCAATGTAAGATCTATCAAACATGACTAGGGATTTTAGCTAAGCTAAAGTCTACTCCAAAAGAAAAAGAAACCTATCTGTAAACAGCTGTTTCAGGTTATTAACCCTTGTTAGTATAAATCAGGCTACTGGATGGCTCTTGGTGGGTATTATTTTTCCTTTTGGACCTTGCCAGCTTACTCATCCAGCCAGTATCCTGTTCTGTACTGACTTATAGGATAGCTACCTGCAAAAGGTGGAATTATATAAAGTTTTTTCACTCTGCATATGCTATAAACTAATTTCCATACACTTTTCTCAGGGAGTATTACCTGACTATAAGGCTTCCTATTAGAGTTGA
Source organism: Eleutherodactylus coqui (assembly GCF_035609145.1). Taxonomy (NCBI): domain Eukaryota; kingdom Metazoa; phylum Chordata; class Amphibia; order Anura; family Eleutherodactylidae; genus Eleutherodactylus; species Eleutherodactylus coqui. The sequence goes on along the minus strand of NC_089847.1, from coordinate 54,067,820 downwards.
GCGAACATACTCTGCCGAGCTTGATGCTCGTTCGAGTATTAGGGCACTAGATGGTGCTCGTTACTCGAACGAGCATCAAGCCGTGTTCGACCCCACCCCAGTTTTTGGCTCCTCCCCGCTGTGACGTGCCTGTTTTGGCCCCTCCCCGCCGCGACGCACCGCGTGTCATTGGCAAATTTTTTGTCAGGCAGGAAGAGAGAGAGAGAGAAAAACACGAACCAAGAAAAAAAAAAAAAGCTCACGACCCGGTGTCCCACATACAAAAATGCTGGAGTCTCCCATTGTAGTCAATGGAGTTCGTTACTCGAAAAGCTCGACTCGAATAATGCGGACCCGAGCATTTGGGTGCTCGCTCAACTCTACTTCCTATGCTAGCTGATGGTCTTCAAATAGGAGAATAGGTAGCCACAGCAAGTTACATCAAAGGCTTCTCAGCCTACCCGCCAGTGCCTTGCTCTACAGGGATGAGGAACAAGAACTCCAGGACAGTGTAGTTCTCGAGGCAATTGTAATATCTTTGTTGGTTTACCCTGGCTTGGCAGCATGGGTCCCCTGGGTACACTGCATTTGGCCTTTAGATATTGTTGATTAAGTTCAGCTTCAGTCCACTGCTGCTATTGGGCGCATGACTTCTCCCATGGAAACAAGAGTAAGCTGCTCTCTGATCATCTCTTGACCTGGTACTTCATGGTCTTATGTAATGCTGGTCTAGAGCTACAGCTTGGCCCTCTACTTTTAATTGAGAAAATATTGAAGACTCTGAGAAACATCTATACTAAGGAAGCAGAAGTATTTTGCAGTCCCCAAACTGTACGAGCTATTCGTTTTTTCTTTGCATCAGAAGATTGACATGGCACTAGAGAAAAAAAGGAATAAAACATTGGGGCCTTCTGGTCCAAAAAAAAGCCTAACCAGAGACGTGTTCCTCCACCTTTTGTTATCAAATAAGGGCCACCCTGTAGACTTCCCACCAAAAGGTGAAAGTAGCATGAGTAAAACTCGCTTTTTAGTAGAGCGTTAGATGAAGCAGACTGTCTTTCTTGAAGGCAATAAGAGATTTCCATAGTTAAGAACAATAGAGTGCACAACAGACTTTTGTTTTGAATCATGCAGTTAAAGGGGTTGTCCCGCGGCAGCAAGTGGGTCTATACACTTCTGTATGGCCATATTAATGCACTTTGTAATGTACATTGTGCATTAATTATGAGCCATACAGAAGTTATCAAAAGTTTTATACTTACCTGCTCCGTTGCTGGCGTCCTCGTCTCCATGGTGCCGACTAATTTTCGGCCTCCGATGGCCAAATTAGCCGCACTTGCGCAGTCCGGGTCTTCTGCTGTCTTCAATGGGGCCGCTCGTGCAGAATGCCGGCTCCCTGTAGCTCCGCCCCGTCACGTGCCGATTCCAGCCAATCAGGAGGCTGGAATCGGCAATGGACCGCACAAAAGAGCTGCGGTCCACAGAGGGAGCAGACCCCGGCGGCCATCTTCAGCAGGTGAGTATGAAGACGCCGGACCGCCGGGATTCAGGTAAGCACTCTCCGGTTTGTTTTTTTAACCCCTGCATCGGGGTTGTCTCGCGCCGAACGGGGGGGGGGGGGGGGGTTTAAAAAAAAAAAAACCCGTTTCAGCGCGGGACAACCCCTTTAATATACAGTCTTTATTCAGAGCAGTTCTACATTGCTTCTCAAAACATGAAACATATTTTGTAAAGAAAGATGATGATAGCAAGCTTTCGGACTACAAGTGGCCTTTGTTGGGCTTCAGAACAAAAAACAAAAATAGAAATAAACATAAAAATAGACACTGATGTAAATTTACATCACATGAAAAGAAATCCCGCGGAAGCCACATTCTAGTATTCTGGAATCATAACGGTCCCAAAAATGACACACAAAAACATAACAGACTTGCTTGCTAATTTTACAGGAATAATTTCAAAATAGGCAAATGGTAAGATAAAAAAAACTATTGCAGACATAACAATATCTGAATTGATATACCCACCAAGAGGAGAGAGAGGATACGAGAAACAAAGATGACCGCACCCCCTATCCTGGAAAAGGTAAGTGGAGGGGACTCCCAAACCAAGGTAAGTCCTGAAATGGTAATAGTTGGAATGTGAATAACCAGTTACACAGATCAAAGTCCTATCAAAGTTGCACAATGGAACGCACACATCACCGGCCATATGATGGTGCCTATGGTGCCTATCTTACCATTTTCATCTTTTATAAGTGCTTAACTAAACCTGGATGAATAGCATGGTTGGTGCAACCAGCCCACAAAGACATAAAGTTGGTACTGGAAAAATTGGAATTCTATGAGCTGTCCTAGGCCAGAGGTATAGATTTTATGCTCCTATCCTACAATTCCTGCATGTAATATTTACTGTACTGATTTGTAGTATGTTTTTAATAAACCTGAAACAGTTGTCTACACATGTGTGTTGCTTTGTAGTAAACTCAAAAAATCAGTGGGAAAGAACCTTGTATAATGAAAATGTGAAAAAATATATAATGTATAAGGTGCAGCAACAAAGAGGAGGACTCACCTGGCGTGGACGGCCAACCTTGAAAAGGGCTGCTGACACACCTTGAGTCCTGGTTTACAGTGGGTATATACACTTCTTATGCACTCAGGCATTCAATGGAGGAGAGCATCAGGATGGTGTCCAAAATGGCCAGTCTTGGAAAGCAAATGATATATGTGCAATTGAAGTCAATGGAAATCGTCCCTCCCGCGACACTTCTGCAATCAGCATTGTGGAAGTATCGCAGATCCGTGTCATCGCTCTGGCGACAGCATGGGGAGACCTGTACTGCACATGTGCACTGGAGCGCCGGCGGCACATCCACAGTACAGAAGAAGATTCATCTGACAGGTACGCAGGGTCGCAGTGTTACGGTAAACTACCCTTGATACGCCAGCCCGGGTGCCCTAGATCTCACCCACAACGCCTGTCCCTGCCTGCTTGCCTCCACTCCTGGCTAACCCCACGCGGGCAACTGGGCGGCGGTCCCTAATCTCACTAGGGACCAAAAAGGGACGCTGGCGTACCTGGATGGAAAGGGTAGAATACTGACAGAAAAGGCAGATGTAATTAATAGAGATGAGCGAGCACCAAAATGCTCGGGTGCTCGTTACTCGGGACGAAATTATCGCGATGCTCGAGGGTTCGTTTCGAGTAACGAACCCCATTGAAGTCAATGGGCGACCCGAGCATTTTTGTATATCGCCGATGCTCGCTAAGGTTTTCATTTGTGAAAATCTGGGCAATTCAAGAAAGTGATGGGAACGACACAGCAACGGATAGGGCAGGCGAGGGGCTACATGTTGGGCTGCATCTCAAGTTCCCAGGTCCCACTATTAAGCCACAATAGCGGCAAGAGTGGCCCCCCCCCCAACAACTTTTACTTCTGAAAAGCCCTTATTAGCAATGCATACCTTAGCTAAGCACCACACTACCTCCAACAAAGCACAATCACTGCCTGCATGACACTCCGCTGCCACTTCTCCTGGGTTACATGCTGCCCAACCCCCCTTCCCCCCCGCACGACGCAGTGTCCACAGCGCACACCAAAGTGTCCCTGCGCAGCCTTCAGCTGCACTCATGCCACACCACCCTCATGTCTATTTATAAGTGCGTCTGCCATGAGGAGGAACCGCAGGCACACACTGCAGAGGGTTGGCACGGCTAGGCAGCGACCCTCTTTAAAAGGGGCGGGGCGATAGCCCACAATGCTGTACAGAAGCAATGAGAAATATAATCCTGTGCCACCGGCATCAGGAGCTGCACACGTGGGCATAGCAATGGGGAACCTATGTGCCACACACTATTCATTCTGTCAAGGTGTCTGCATGCCCCAGTCAGACCGCGGTTTTTTATAAATAGTCACAGGCAGGTACAACTCCGCAATGGGAATTCCGTGTGCACCCACAGCATGGGTGGCTCCCTGGAACCCACCGGCTGTACATAAATGTATCCCATTGCAGTGCCCATCACAGCTGAGGTAACGTCCGATTAAATGCAGGTGGGCTTCGGCCCACACTGCATGCCCCAGTCAGACTGGGGTTCTTTAGAAGTGGACACATGCAGTTACAACTCCCTGTGGACCCACAGCATGGGTGGGTGCCAGGAAGCCACCGGCGGTACATAAATATATCCCATTGCATTGCCCATCACAGCTGATGTAACGTCAGCTTTAATGCAGGTGGGCAAAAAATTAATTGGATTACACTGTAGGCGAGGGCCCCAAAAAATTGGTGTACCAACAGTACTAATGTACCTCAGAAAAATTGCCCATGCCCAACCAAGAGGGCAGGTGAAACCCATTAATCGCTTTGGTTAATGTGGCTTAATTGGTAACTAGGCCTGGAGGCAGCCCAGTTAAAATAAAAATTGGTTCAGGTGAAAGTTTCAACGCTTTAATGAGCATTGAAACGTATAAAAATTGTTTACAAAAATTATATGACTGAGCCTTGTGAGCCTAAGAAAAATTGCCCGTTCGGCGTGATTACGTGAGGTTTCAGGAGGAGGAGCAGGAGGAGGAGGATGAATAGAATACACAGATTGATGAAGCAAAAAGGTCCCCGTTTTTCGTTTAATAAATTTTTATTGAATTTTAACATTAAGGCGAAACAGTTACATTAACGCGTAAATGATATTGAACCTAAGCAGAGCACTCATGGCTCCATGAATATTATTGCCATAAATTTCCAATCAAACAGAGATGCGTTTTGCTTGAAATTTGTCATCTCGCAAACAGTGACATATACAAAGACAGGGGTTTGGGACCAGGGAGGGAGGGAAGAGCGGGAAGGGGGGGAATCCAGGTATTGGGTTCGGTGGTATAGAGGCCAACCTTGATCGTTTGGTTCTATATGCAAGAACCTGTTTGCAGCCATCTGGTGAATAAGGGTGTCTCCCGAATATCTATCCACAACGCCCAAGTCTTATAGAAATTATCGTGACCCTGGGGGTCATCGGTTAGCCTCAGTCTCTCCATCCGGGCTATTTCATCCATTGCCCCCACCCACGCATGCCTGGGAACCTCCCTGTCCTGCTTCCAGAACCTAGGGATTGATAGACGGGTTGCCAAAAGGAAGAACTTTAAGAGGCCTTTTTTGAGGGACAGGGTGTTGGGGGCAATTGACAAAAGCGCCAGCTCCGGTGTCAAATCCAGAGTCTCCCTGCACGTACTCTCGTACAGGTTTTTCATTTGGTGCCAGATGGGCGCTACCATGGGGCATTCCCACCAAATGTGAAGCATTGAGCCGGTCTCCGCTTTGCAGCGCCAGCAGATGCTCGAGGTTGCTGGAAAGATGGTATGTAATCTTTCTGGGGTCATGTACCATCTGGATAGAATTTTGAAATTAAGCTCCTGGATTCTGCTCGCAATAGACATCTTATGTGTGAGCTGAAAGGCCCTAGACCAGAGCTCTCCCGACACCGGCCGGCCTAGCGCTTCCTCCCATGCCCCCACCCACCTGGGGCGATGGTCGCCCAGTTTTTCGTCTAGTAATTGGTTATATAGCAATGAGACTGTGTGTCTGGGCGTTTCCGAAGCGCAACATAACTTCTCAAAGGGGGTGAGGTTCGCTGTCCAGCCCCCAGCAGGTCTTATTTTCTCCAAGTAACTACGGATCTGGAGAAATTGCATCCATGAGCCCGGGGGAGAGTGCACTGCTCCTCTGATATCTGCCATATCCCGCAGCCTTCCCGACTCCAGCACCTCCCCTATCCTTGCCTCCACGCCGGGTGGCATGAACCTCAGGTTGCGTGTGTGCAGTGTTGCTGGGAGTTGTGGGTTGCCGGCCAGTGGTGTGAGAGGCCCTGGAATCGACACATCACACCCCCCCCTCCAGGCCCCCAGGAGGGAGTTCATTAGGAACGAGATCGTCGATTTCTCTTGTGTCCTCAGGCCGGGGACCCAGAACACCCCCCTCGTCTCAATGTCATTACCATCTTTCTCTATTTGCACCCACTGTTTGTCAGATCTATGGTGAAAGAGATCCAATATGAGGGTGCCGATTGTCGCCTTGTGATATAGACGCAGGTCTGGGAGTCCCGCCCCCCCCTTCACTTTTTGCTTGGTTAGACTTTTGTAGCTTAGTCTCCTGGATCCTGATTTCCATACAAATTTAAGAATTTGGCTACGTAGTTTATCGAAAAACGCTTTTGGAGGGTTACATGGTGCGGTCTGAAATATGTATAGGACCCTCGGGAGGATATCCATTTTGATCGCACTCATCCTGCCGAACCATGATACTGGCATTCCCTCCCACTTCTCCAGGTCCTTCTCGATGGTTCTAAGAAGGGGTTTGTAGTTTAGTTCATAAGTCGCCGTCGGGTCTGTCGGGATTTGGATCCCTAGATATTTGATTGAGACCTGCTTCCAAATAAAAGGGAATTCTAAGGACAAGTCAGCTACGATTGTTTGAGGTATTGAAATATTCAGAATCACCGACTTTTGTGCGTTAACTTTATAGTTGCTAATTTTTCCAAACTCGTTAAATTCCCGGATAATGTTTGGGAGGCCTACACGGGGATTAGTGACGTATATTAGGAGGTCGTCCGCGAAAAGTGATGTTTTATATTCTGCCTGCCCAACCTGCATCCCTTTTATTGAGGGGTTATTTCTGATGGCGTTTGCGAGCGTCTCCATTACCAATATGTACAGAGTTGGCGACAAGGGGCACCCCTGTCTCGTCCCATTTTTGATCTCTAGGGGGGTGGACAGGTTGCCGTTCACCCTGATCCGGGCCGATGGGCTGTTGTATAGTGCCAGTATCCAGGATAGTGCCCTTGTCCCCAACCCCACCCTCCCCAACGTCGCCTCCAGAAATCTCCAGCTGATTCTGTCGAACGCTTTTTCAGCGTCCACAGAAAGCAGACAGAGTGGGACTCCCTTTTTCTTGGCCCGATCTATCAGGGACATGGTTTTGGTGGAATTGTCCCTTGCCTCCCTCCCGAGGACAAATCCCACTTGGTCATTGTGGATGAGACGCGGTATCGCCGGATTTAGTCTATTGGCTATTATTTTAGAAAAGATTTTAATGTCGCAATTGATCAGTGATATTGGGCGGTAGCTGCCACAAGACAGGGGATCCTTCCCAGGTTTGGGGATCAAGACAATATGAGCCTGTAAGGCCTGTGGGGGGAATGGGCACCCCCGGGACACTGAGTTAAAAGCCTGCATCAGTAGATCCGATACCCAGTCCCCACATGCCTTATAAAATCTCGGGGAATAGCCGTCCGGGCCTGGGCTCTTTCCTGGCTTGATGTCCGCTAATACTTTTGAGAGTTCTTCTAAATCGAAGTCCCTCTCTAAATCCCCAACTTCGTCTGACGAAAGTCTTCTGGGAACATACTGATCTAAATACTCCTCGAGCTTCTGTGCGTGTTGGGTGTCAGAGATGTCTCGTGGCTCAGGGATGTTATATAGTTTTGAGTAAAACCGTCGAAATTCCTCTAGTATTGCTTTTGGGGAGTGGATTCGCCTACCTTCCGCTGAGTTTATGGAGTGTATGTGGGGGTGGGACAATTTGGGGTGTAGGGCCCTGGCTAACCATCTGCCACTCTTATCCCCGTACTCATAGAATCCCGCTTTGAACTTATCCCTTCTGCATAGGGCTTTTTGATCGAGGATGTCTAAGACTTTGTGACGCGTCTCAGAGATTTCCGCCTGGAGGGTGGGAGATGGATGCCTCTTGTTGGCCAGTTCTTTTTGTTGGAGGTCCTTTATCAATTGGGTAAGCCTAGCTGTTTGGTCTTTTTTAATCCTGGCCCCATGTGATATGAAAACCCCTCTCAGGACGCATTTTAATGCCTCCCATTTTAGCGGGGCGGGCGTGGGGTCTGATTCATGGTCTATCCTGAAGTTATTTATTGTTTTTTTGACGTCATTCATACAGACAACGTCTTTGAGCAGGTTGTCATTTAGACGCCATGTGGGTGTCCTCAACTCCGTGTCCCCCGGGCCCAAGGATGCAAACACTGGGGAGTGGTCGGACCACAGCAGGATGTCCAGGGAACATCGAGGGTCCCCGTCTAGCAAGCTGTGTGAAATGTAAATGTAGTCGATCCTGCTGTAGGAGTTATGTGCCATGGAGTGGAAGGTGTAGTCTCGCTTACCCGGATGAAGAATGCGCCAGAGATCTATCAGGTCCATACTCACGAGGACTTCCTGAACCCTTCGGGTGGCTGACTTTGAGAGCGCTGAGCGCCCTGTGGAGGAGTCCAACCGGGGATCCATGCACATATTAAAGTCGCCTCCCACCAGGATCGGGGTTCCGTCTGCGAAATCCGAAAGGCTCCGGAGAGCCCCGACCGCGAAACTCACTTGTCCCTGATTAGGGAAGTACATATTAGCAATCGTGTATATTTTACTATTGATAGACACCTTGAGAAACATATACCTCCCCTTCTCATCCCCTTTCTGAGATATCACCGTTGGGGTTATAGATTTATGGAATGCAATAGAGACTCCACAGGTTTTGGTCTCAGGGTGGGTGGAATGGAACCACAGGGGATAATATTTGTTCCTACCACAGTCCGGTGGGCCCGAGCGTGGGAAGTGCGTCTCTTGTAGTAATGCAACCGCGACCTGTTTCCCGTGGAGTCTGTACAGCACTTGATTCCTTTTGTTGGGGCTATTAAGCCCCTTTGTGTTGAAGGAGCATATATTTAGTCGTGCCATCTGAACGTATTAAGAGAATGACCTGCTGGCCACTTAATTTTTGGGGACTGAGTCCCGCTCGTGTACCGTACCTGGAGTTGTAGGCGGGGAGGGGGGGTGGGGAACACACATGAGGAAGGGTGGGGGGAGGGACGATGGGGTAACGGTGGTCCACCTGGTAGCCACTTGAACATAACAAACTTCAAGCCTAAGGTGGAAAACACTTAAACTCTATCTATCAAACGACTAACGTCTCTACAGCAAAAACTTGCTGCGGTCCCTAGTGGGGGAGCGACTGAGTCGGGTCGAGTCTCTCGGACGTAGCTCCTCTCCTCCACGGCGACTGAAAAGAAAAAAATTTGGTTGTGTGGTGGGCATCCAAACCTTGATGCGGGTATCTTGGGCAGGGCGGGGAAATGAAGAGAAAGAAAGAAAAGAGGCACGGAGAGAGAGAAAAAAAAAAAAAAAGGAGGGGGGTCCTCCATCGCGCATGCTGCTGACGGGGGAGGGGGGGGGGAAAGTCCTCCCATGCTGCATCCCAAGAGGTCTCGTTGTCGTGGGTCCCGGATAGGCTGGATGGTCCTTTCCGTCTTGGGTCTCATGCTCGAGGAGTAATGGGCACGCAGACAGGGCTCTGTTCCAGCTGATACAGGGTGATGAGCCTCGGTGGCTAGCTTCCTTGGGTAGTGTTTCAGAGCCTGGCCTTAAGTATTGCAGCATCATCGGGGGGGGGGGGGGCTTCTAAAGATCTTGAAGAGTGTAGCAGCATGCTGAGGTATGAGCAGGTTGAGTCTGTTTTGTGATTCCCTAAAATTCCACGGTAAGAGGGGAAGTCTCTCTTGTCTAGGGCTCACTTGTCTTTCAGGAGGCGGGGTCACGTGCTCGTCGGCCTCCCTCCTTGTTATTTTCCCTTCTTCTGTTGGGTTGTACTGTCTGCCACTGGCTTTTGGGTGGCGGCTGTGTCGGGGCTCTCGTCATCTGCCACTCCGGCAGCGAGACCATTGGAAGTCCGAAAGCGGCAAGGAACTTAGGTAGGTCCCCAAGTGATCTGAATATGGCTGTCTCGCTCCCCGAGCCGGCCACCAACTGGAAGGGGTAGCCCCAGCGATAAGGGATGTCCCGTTCTTTCAGTAATGTCAGTAAGGGCCGAAGTGCCCGACGTTGTTGTAAGGTTCTTCTTGACAAGTCCGGTAGTATCAATAGCTCTTTGTCCCTGACCTTGATTGGGCCTTTAGATCGGATCTGGCGCAGGATTTCTTCCTTCTCTTTATAGAAGTGTATCCTGCAGATCACATCACGCGGTCTGTCTGGGTTTGTTGGTCTGGGGCCTAAGGCTCTGTGGAATCTGTCGATTTCGATCGGTGTGTTTGAGGTTCTGCTCAGGAGGTCCCCGAAGCATTTTTGCGCCCAGGTCTCCAGGTGTCTGCTTTCAATCTCCTCATTTAGACCTCTAATCCTTAGGTTGTTACGCCTGTGGCGATTCTCGATGTCGTCTAGTTGGGTGGCGAGTTCTGATATCAGGCTAGCGTGTTCGCTTAGGATGTCGTGATGCTCGTTCACGTGATGAAGTATTTGTTCTTGCGTCTCCTCCGTCTCTCTTACTCGGTGTCCCATCTGCTGGATTTCTTTTTGCAGGGATGTGAGTGCTGCTGTTTGTGATGAGGCGAATCGGGCGAAGAGGTCATCCAGATCTCCCTTGGTTGGGATGGCTCTGAGGTGCTCCTTCCAGTCCCAATTGTCATTTGAGGGATCCATGGCCTGTGTAAGGGTCCCACTTCCCGCTCGGCCGCTTGACATTGTGGGAGGTTGTGTGGCCGGTCTCTGTTGCCTTTGTGGGGCCTTAGTTATGTTGGCATATGTAAGGGGGGTGGGGGGTATATCTCTGTAGTCCCCGGTGTGGGACACTTGCTCTTGCGGTGGACCCCTACGGTCTAGGGCTGATCTGTATGGCAGGGGTGTGTGGGAGTTAGGGTCCCCCTGTTTCCTCCTGGTGTCAGGCCGCTGGTCTGTGCGCACTGTCCCCTCCCTACGTCCCCACGTTGTGGGTGAGGGTCCAGGGGTGGCTGCCCACTCCTCATCCCCCTCCATCATGGGCTCATGTGGCCTGGGCTGCTCCTTTTTTCCCTTCTTTGCCCCCCCCGCCTGCTCCGCCTCTGCCCTGCGGGTAGGACTGCGGTCCTCGGGGGTTTTCTGGCCCCCCCTCCCCCTGATGAGTGTCTCACCGGGTCCCTGGTGGCTGCTGGGGGCCTCCGTACCGGTGTTTTGCGGCCTCGCGCTTTGCTCCTCCCTCACTTCCGGCGGAGCAGTGGACAAAGATGGCGGCCGGGCCCGCACTTCCGGCAGGATCCTCCGGGCTCGCGACTCCGCTGGCGGTGAACGGTGGGCCTCGGCGGTTGGTGAGTGAGGCTTCTTGTGCTGCGGGGAGCCGATGTGCGCCGTTGTGGGTGCCTGGTCGGTTCCCTCTCCTGCTGTAGCTTCTGGGCTCGGCGGCGGGGCTTAATCCGGCGCCATCTTGCCGCCGCGTGGGTCGTCCGCCTGCTCTGTGGGAGACCTGCGGTCGCGCTCTCCATCCCGGGGCCTTTCGCTGACGTCCGCCTCCTCCGATTCCTCCGTGCGACGTCTTCTCCCCTCTCTCTCCTTCGTCCCCTCCGCCGGGGGCCGCTTCCCGCCTTCTTCCTCCCGCCTGCAGCGATCCCCGCCGGCTGTCACGAAGCGGTCCAGGGGCCCGGTGTCTTCCTCTCTGCTCCTGGTGTGGCTTGTGGCTCTTCTTCTCCTCACCATGTTCGGGTTTGGTGTATTTAGGGGGTTTGGATGCCCTTTTTTATGGTTTCAGCCGTGGGGAGAACGGAGCTGAAGTGTGGCACGTCCTAGCTCTCCATCGGCCAGGCCCCTCCCCAAGGTCCCCGTTTTTGATGGTGATAGAGAACAATGCTTCCATCCGCGGGTGCAGCCTACGTATTGCTTAGGTATCGCTGCTGTCCTTTGGTGGAGAAGAGAAGTCTGGGGAAATCCAGGCTTTGTTCTTCTTGATGAGTGTAAGCCTGTCGGCACTGTCAGTTGACAGGCGGGTACGCTTATCCGTGATGATTCCCCCAGCCGCACTAAACACCCTCTCTGACAAGACGCTAGCCGCAGGACAAGCAAGCACCTCCAGGGCATACAGCGCGAGTTCAGGCCACGTGTCCAGCTTTGACACCCAGTAGTTGTAGGGGGCAGAGGCGTCACCGAGGACGGTCGTGCGATCGGCTACGTACTCCCTCACCATCCTTTTACAGTGCTCCCGCCAACTCAGCCTTGACTGGGGAGCGGTGACACAGTCTTGCTGGGGAGCCAGAAAGCTGGCAAAGGCCTTGGAGAATGTTACCCTGCCTGCGCTGTACATGCTGCCTGATCTCTGCGCCTCCCCTGCTACCTGGCCCTCGGAACTGCACCTTCTGCCACTAGCGCTGTCGGATGGGAATGTTACCATCAGTTTGTCCGCCAGGGTCCTGTGGTATAGCATCACTCTCGAACCCCTTTCCTCTTCGGGTATGAGAGTGGAAAGGTTCTCCTTATACCGTGGGTCGAGCAGTGTGTACACCCAGTAATCCGTAGTGGCCAGAATGCGTGTAATGCGAGGGTCTTGAGAAAGGCATCCTAACATGAAGTCAGCCATGTGTGCCAGGGTACCTGTACGCAACACATGGCTGTCCTCACTAGGAAGATCACTTTCAGGATCCTCCTCCTCCTCCTCTGGCCATACACACTGAAAGGATGACAGGCAAGCAGCATGGGTACCCTCAGCAGTGGGCCAAGCTGTCTCTTCCCCCTCCTCCTCATGCTCCTCCCCCTCCTCCTCAACGCACTGAGATATAGACATGAGGGTGCTCTGACTATCCAGCGACATACTGTCTTCCCCCGCTCCGTTTCCAAGCGCAAAGCATCTGCCTTTATGCTTTGCAGGGAACTTCTCAAGAGGCATAGCAGAGGAATGGTGACGCTAATGATTGCAGCATCCCCGCTCACCATCTGGGTAGACTCCTCAAAGTTTCCAATGACCTGGCAGATGTCTGCCAACCAGGCCCACTCTTCTGTAAAGAATTGAGGAGGCTGACTCCCACTATGCCACCGATGTTGGAGTTGGTATTCCACTATAGCTCTACGCTGCTCATAGAGTCTGGCCAACATGTGGAGCGTAGAGTTCCACCGTGTGGGCACGTCGCACAGCAGTTGGTGCACTGGCAACATTAAACCGATGTTGCAGGGTCCGCAGGGTGGCAGCGTCCGTCTTGGACTTGTGGAAATGTGTGCTGACCCGGCGCACCTTTCCGAGCAGGTATGACAAGTGTGGGTAGCTTTTCAGAAAGCGCTGAACCACCAAATTAAAGACATGGGCCAGGCATGGCACGTGCGTGAGGCTGCCGAGCTGCAGAGCCGCCACCAGGTTACGGCCATTGTCACACACGACCATGCCCGGTTGGAGGCTCAGCGGCGAAAGCCAGCGGTCGGTCTGCTCTGTCAGACCCTGCAGCAGTTCGTGGGCCGTGTGCCTCTTCTCTCCTAAGCTGAGTAGTTTCAGCACGGCCTGCTGACGCTTGGCCACCGCTGTGCTGCCACGCCGCGCGACACTGACTGCTGGTGACGTGCTGCTGCTGACACATCTTGATTGCGAGACAGAGGTTGCGTTGGAGGAGGAGGAGGGTGCTTTAGTGGAGGAAGCATACACCGCCGCAGATACCAGCACCGAGCTGGGGCCCGCAATTCTGGGGGTGGGTAGGACGTGAGCGGTCCCAGGCTCTGACTCTGTCCCAGCCTCCACTAAATTCACCCAATGTGCCGTCAGGGAGATATAGTGGCCCTGCCCGCCTGTGCTTGTCCACGTGTCCGTTGTTAAGTGGACCTTGGCAGTAACCGCGTTGGTGAGGGCGCGTACAATGTTGAGGGAGACGTGGTCGTGCAGGGCTGGGATGGCACATCGGGAAAAGTAGTGGCGACTGGGAACCGAGTAGCGCGGGGCTGCCGCCGCCATCATGCTTTTGAAAGCCTCCGTTTCCACAAGCCTATACGGCAGCATCTCCAGGCTGATCAATTTGGCTATGTGCACGTTTAACGCTTGAGCGTGCGGGTGCGTGACGGCGTACTTGCGCTTGCGCTCAAACAGTTGCGCTAGCGACGTCTGGACGCTGCGCTGAGAGACATTGCTGGATGGGGTCGAGGACAGCGGAGGTGAGGGTGTGGGTGCAGGCCGGTAGGCACTCGTGCCTGTGTCCTCAGAGGGGGGTTGGATCTCAGTGGCAGGTTGGGGCACAGGGGGACAGGCAGTGATGCAAACCGGAGGCGGTGAACGGCCTTCGTCCCACCTTGTGGGGTGCTTGGCCATCATATGCCTGCGCATGCTGGTGGTGGTGGCTCCCCAGCTGATCTTGGCGCGACAAAGGTTGCACACCACTGTTCATCGGTCGTCAGGCGTCTCTGTGAAAAACTGCCACACCTTAGAGCATCTTCGCCTCTGCAGGGTGGCATGGCGCGAGGGGGCGCTTTGGGAAACAGTTGGTGGATTATTCGGTCTGGCCCTGCCTCTACCCCTGGCCACCGCACTGGCTCGGCCTGTGCCCACACCCTGACTTGGGCCTCCGTGTCCTCACCCGCGTCCACGTCCTCTAGGCCTACCCCTACCCCTCAGCATGCTGTATCACCAGTAGTGCAGAAACAGAACACTGTAATTAAATGTGCCGCTTATTGGCCTGTGGTTGGAGGCTGTCTTCGCTTACGGAACGCACAGCAGAGCCAGGAAAGAATTTTGCGCAAGCCTGCTGTAACACTTAGCTGGCTGCGTATGGATTAGGACAACTACCCCCAGCAGAGACCCAGTACACTTTTGGACAGGAATACAGCGGTGATGTAAGAGGCAACACAGAGGCAGGAAAGAATTTTGCACAAGCCTGCTGTAACACTTAGCTGGCTGCGTATGAATTAGGACAACTACCCCCAGTAGAGACCCAGTACACTTGTGGACAGGAATACAGCGGTGATGTAAGAGGCAACACAGAGGCAGGAAAGAATTTTGCGCAAGCCTGCTGTAACACTTAGCTGGCTGCGTATGAATTAGGATAACTACCCCCAGCAGAGACCCAGTACACTGAGGACGGTCACAGGCAGCCCAAATAGATTTTTTTACCCAAATGTTTTTGGAAAGGCCCACTGCCTATATACACTAAATATGTCTTCTGTCCCTGCCCCACTACTACTGGCCCTGGACAATGTAAAATTACTGCAGGACGCAATGCTCTGCACGGCCGATATACAAAAAAAAAAAAGTGCAACACTGCAAAAAGCAGCCTCCACACTACTGAACACGGTTAGATGTGGCCCTAAGAAGGACCGCTGGGGTTCTTGAAGCCTAAAATAACTCCTAACGCTCTCCCTATAGCAGCTCCGGCACCAGCAGCACTGTCCCTGATCTCTGTCAGAATGCATCTGTGGTGAGCCGCGGGAGGGGCCGATTTATATACTCGGGTGACACCTGATCTCGCCAGCCACTCACTGCAGGGGGGTGGTATAGGGCTTGAACGTCGCAGGGGAAAGTTGTAATGCCTTCCCTGTCTTTCTATTGGCCAGAAAAGCGCGCTAACGTCTCAGAGATGAAAGTGAAAGTAACTCGAACATCGCGTGGTACTCGTCTCGAGTAACGAGCATCTCGAACACGCTAATACTCGAACGAGTATCAAGCTCGGACGAGTACGTTCGCTCATCTCTAGTAATTAACCAGCACGCACAATACTAAGCAGAACTGAGCCAGATGGAAAAACCTGGCGGACAATAGCAAAGTATAGCAGACAAGATGGCAGAGACAGGAGACCAACAGAGGCAGACTAGCTAGCACACTGAGGGAAACCAATAACTGGCAGTGATTGCAAGTCTCTGCCCGACCATTAAGCAAAAGCCTCCGCCCAGGGGCGGAGAGACGGAGACAGCCAACTCCCAACAGAACATAATAAAAGGGAGCTCGTGCATGGCAGCTGCACTCACAGGCGCCGCGCATGGTGCCGTGCACCATCAGCACCACGCTGCCCATGCCGGCCAGGCACCCGCGTCCCCGGCAACCGGACAACAAGCCGGGGGAACACGCCCCGACCGCGGGACCCTACACACCGCCACCCCGGGAGGACCAGCAACCACCGCATGTTAACACGCAGCAGTGGGCACGAGATCTGTGCGTGCACCTGTGCATGAGGCCTTAGGCATTTTTCAAGGCTTTTTAATGAATTTGACAGCTACTTATAGGGTAACTAGTTAGCACTAGAGAGATAGTTTCTGCTCCAGGACACTGCACAGGCATGGCTCCCTCTTGCCACCATTTGCAGGGTTATCACCAGAAATATGTTTCACTTTCTTTGGGGCTCTTAAATTGATGGTGTGCGGACGATTCTGAGGAAAAAAAGTGTCCCAAAGGGCAAGTCCTTATCTTGCTCTTTTCTCTCACCCCAATGGTGGGGGCTAAGCTGGAACAAGTGCTACAGCTCATTCTGCTCCTTCCAACTGGCACACTCCCTGTTCTATGAGAATGTTTTCCAGTTTTTTAGAGAGCACCAACTGGAGGAACAAAAGCCTGACTGAAAACCCAAGGCGATCTTCAAGCTCAAAGCAAAGCACTTGATGGAGTTTATTCCAGGACTCATTGACACCACTGTAGAAAGTGTTTGAACTAATGTGGATTCTAACAGGTTAATTAAGGGTACATAAACATGCCATTGATAGTTATTCAAGAGGGTCTGCCTCTGAGGTAATTCAGGCATTACTGCAATTTATGCATGACATAGTACTGCCAGGGTGGCCTTTCATGGAGGAAACAACTGTGCACCTCTTTAACAAAGGGTCTGATTAATGCCCTGCAATACCCAGGAATAGCGTATCATACCATTTGCTAGTTTATAGGCTACTTTTTCTGGGATTCATACTGTTGGGGCAGTCCAAGAGGCTTTGTGTCTTATAAACCATTTTAAGGGCATGATATGTCTAGCCAGAAACTTCCTTGTTTTGCAAAGGGAGTGCATGCCAATCCTAGACTGCCACAGACTGATCCACAACCTGATCAGAGACTATTTGATGTTAGGCAGACTTGACCTATTCTCTTGTCTGTTTTTCAATAAAGCTTTGGACCTTTGATTTTACTCCTTATACCCTTCTGTAATGCTTCATTGCATCAATTATACTTGTTTTAAAGTATGCAAGAATATTAATGTAGCATATGGTATAATGTAGGGTATGTTGTGCTATCATGGTATGTATGGTATATATTATTATTTACTATGTGCTGCTTCAAAGTCTGTGCTATGTTGCAGAGTATTAGTGTATCTTGACGCCACCGGAAGAGTGGGTGGTGACAAGATACAGTGTTTTTGACTTAGGCGGCGTTGGAGTGCCCTGCGTATCCAGACAGTGAGGGAGCGGCGGCACAGCAGATTTCCTGGGCGACTGTCAGCATTCTGCAGCGGTGAGTGACACAGAGTGAGCGGCGGCAGCGGCAGAGCTCCTCCTCTGTCGGCCTCCCTGCACTCACCATTGGCGCTGGATTTCTGTGGACCACCAGCAGCAACGGCGGCCGCCACCACAGTCCTGCGGTGCCTCACACTGAGCAATGGAGGGAGGGGGAGGCAGAGGCTGGAGGGCAGCAGCAGACACAGTGGGAGCGGTCGAGGACGGCTGAGCCGCTTCCCCGTCGGCCTCCCTTTACTCTGCAGCGGGCTGCGAGACACAGGGAGTTGGGGACCTGCGCCCCTGACTCTCACTGACGAAGGGAGCCAGGGTGGCGCGGAGACTGCAGGCCAGCGGCAGACAGTCAGGGAGTGGCGGGGAAGGCAGAGCCGCTTCCCTGTCACCCTCCCTTCACTATGCAGTGCCCGGTGACACACAGGGAGTGGGGGATCTGCAGCCCTGACATTGACGAAGGGAGGGAGGGGGATCTGGAGTCTGGAGGGCAGTGGCGAACACTGAGGGAGCGGTGCAGGGGCGCAAGAGCCATTTCCCTATCGCCCTCCCTGCACTGTGCTGTAGCGGCCGGGGAAGCACACATGGAGTTGCGAACCTGTGGGGCTGACAGGAGGCTGCAGTATGAAAATGAAAATAAAGAACCTTCCAGCCTTGAGCCAATTGGGAGCTGGGGGTGTGACAGTGGGGTTCCTCCTGTCAAACCCCTAGCTTCAGGTGGTGTCAAGAAACACTAATACCATGTTGCAGCACATTGTATGCTTGTTGCCGATTGATTGATTTAATACTTAATAAAGTATTTTCAAGCAAAAAAACTGTCTACAGATGGGTTTCTATTCCTTTTGGAGGAGACTATGGCCTGGCTAAAATCCCTAGTCATGTTTTAGGCCCTTTTATGGATCTAACATTTACTTATAGGATTATTATCTGCGATAGGTGGCACTTTTTTTCCTTGGAGGAGACCAGTACTAAGCAATGTCCTTTTTACACAGGCCAACAGTGGTGTAAATGACTACACGAGCATTGAGGTCACTGTTAAAGGAGATGTCCCGCGCCGAAACGGGTTTTTTTTTTTTAACCCCCCCCCCCGTTCGGCGCGAGACAACCCCGATGCAGGGGTTAAAAAAACCACCCGCACAGCGCTTACCTGAATCCCGGCGGTCCGGCGTCTTCATACTCACCTGCTGAAGATGGCCGCCGGGATCCTCCGTCTTCGTGGACCGCAGCTCTTCTGTGCGGTCCACTGCCGATTCCAGCCTCCTGATTGGCTGGAATCGGCACGTGACGGGGCGGAGCTACACGGAGCCCCATAGAGAAGAGGAGAAGACCCGGACTGCGCAAGCGCGGCTAATTTGGCCATCGGAGGGCGAAAATTAGTCGGCACCATGGAGACGAGGACGCTAGCAACGGAGCAGGTAAGTAAAAAACTTTTTATAACTTCTGTATGGCTCATAATTAATGCACAATGTATATTACAAAGTGCATTATTATGGCCATACAGAAGTGTATAGACCCACTTGCTGCCTCGGGACATCTCCTTTAAGGTTATTAGCGGTCGTGCAGAACGTTTACACTGACAGACTTCACCGCTGGATCTCGGGCTTCTCGTTGGTTTCTTGCTCAGCACTTCAACTTCTATGTGAATGACAGAACGACAACCCTGCGATCCAGTGATGGCTTTTAAGCCATCTGAAAGTTAGCAATAAAAACTTGTAAAAGAATTTTGAGCAATAATCGTCCCATGTAAATGGCCCATGATGTAGCACTTTTTTAAAGAATGTTAAGCAAGTTAAGATTAACCCATTAAGGACCAGTCTGTTTTGTACCTTAAGGACCAGACACTTTTTAGGGATTTTATCCATGTGGTGGTTTAACTGACCTATATTTTTTTCCTTCAGCTACCAAAATTATTTTTGCTACGTTTTGTTTTCCGTGACATAAAGAGCTATATTTTTACTACCTTTTTCACTGTTTTTTTTCCATTTTTTAGTTTTACTAGGGGTAAAAAGCAAAAAAAATATTTTTTTAACATCTTTAGTTAGTATATTTACGTGGAAATAAAGTATAGGAATGGGTTCCTCATTTTGTTTCCGACGTTTTGATATTTAATATGTATGGTTTTGGATTACAGGGCGGACACGGTGACGGTTTTGGTCGGCTTTGGGTTATTTTCTTTTTCATGTATATATTTTTTTTTATTCTGTAATTTTGTTTTACTTATTTACGTAATTACTTTTTTTTTACCATGTATGTCTGTCATGACGTCATACAAGACCTCTAGGGGACATTCACATGTTTTGGTTTTTTTTGACACTTTCCCACTGTAGCTGGTGATTGTATGGTGATTGAGCCTGCCCTGCAGCGTTTCAGGGGATGCACACTTAGATTCTTTTTCTGTAAGTTATGTCTTTGTTTATCTGTGATTTTACGCTGAAATACAGTACCCAAATATGCCAGCTAGACAGCGTCTGAAAAATATCAAGGAATAAAAGTGCTATACAATCGCAAAATTATCATCCTATGGGAAACTGGATAAAGGAAAACAGCATTTCAGGCAGAGTCAATGGCTCAATTAAAAAAAAAATATTAAGAACTCATTTACAGGCCATGTGCTGTCAGTGTAATACATAGACAGCTACTCCAATCATATGGCCTGATAGTCCACGTGAAAAAAAAGTTGCATGGCCTATTCTCATCTGCTTTCATGGATGTGGGAGGGTCAGTGGAAATTGAACAGCTCATAGACCGTTATCTATGTGATGCCCGATGTGAACTGCTGCCACATTTCTCAGGTGCAACACACATGACCTGGAGGTCCCTTCCAACTCTACTATTCTATGAATCTAATTTAAACTAAAGGATTCATGGTTGACATCTCTAATTGTAGTTGTGTTCTTTTCCTTCTTTTCCTATCTAAACCATAATGAAGGCTTTTACTTAGTTTGCCTTATGAATATCTTTAGTTTTTCTTGTTTTGCAGCACATCAACAATCTATAACAACACAATCTCTCATCCTTTGGTAATGCCCCCATAGACAATGTGTGCTAGCTATTCTATCTACAGTAATTATCAGAGAGTATTTCCCCAAATAGTACTTGTAAAAACAGAGTGCCCCCTAATACAATATCAACTACTGAATGTCCCTATAAACACACTGTGGCTTATTTACTAATTGTAGGGTTTAACTTTAGAAAAGAGCAACTGCCTAGAAATGGCTAAAGGCTCAGAGTTTTATAGGTTCATGACAGAACTAGTCAATTTGTTAAACTCTTGTTAAATGTGTCAGGTAATAAATTTGCAGTTTTGGCATGCATGGGCAACCACATCACTTTTTTTCTGAGATAGCTTTCACACAAGGTTATGATAATGTTTATTATGTGCTTTCGACAGCACCAAACATGATTAGACTCTCTTAGGCCACCTGCACGAATGTTTCGGATTCCGCAAGCAGATTTCCGCCGCAGAAGACCTGCCATTCACGGCGGAAATAAATTGTGAATGATTGCAGAAGATCACGGGTTCAAGAGTTTTTCCATACAGATATATGTGGATGCTTAGCGGTTTGTCTGCGCAGTTCGTACTGGTGGATATCGGGCTTATTGAAGCACCGCGGATGCTTACATATTTAGGGCTTCCAGAATAGAGCGGCGGCTTCTTTCCAACCAGCTGGCCCTTCCAGAGCTACAGCTGCTTCCTGGTTCTTCAGGTCCTACTCATTCGTGATTGTCGCAGATGAGGGCTTTGGTCTGTCAACCCATGTTCTATGGCCATTTTGCCGCAGAGGGTTGGACACTAGAAGACGAGTCTTTAACTAATGCCTCACGCGGGCTTGGGGTTTTGTCTAATGTGCCTTCTGAATTCTTACCAGTAAATGGCAAGTTTTCCTTGGCACTATTCAAATGCAACCTGAAAAGGTGTGCTTGGTAGTTAAAGCTGCCATGGTTCTGTATAATTTTTGCCAGAACAATGACATGGGTTGGCCAGTTGCAGATGATTCACTTCCAACAATCGCAACAGTTGTAGGCATGGATCAGAACCAATCACTTAGGCTTGTATCTTCTGGACTTCAGATTAGAGACCACTTCGCAGACTACTTCCTCACTACTCAGGCAGCTGGCCTCTATACACGAAGACTGAGGATCAGTACTTCCTAAACCATGGTATTATTTATTTTTACTGGCTTCCAAATTATTTTTTAGGTAGTGGTTTTTATTTTTGTTAGGGACTTGCAAGACAATGGGGACCCTTGACACAGGTTGCAAGCTTATATAATCTGGCCCAATTCGCTTAAAGGGGTTGTCCCGCGAAAGCAAGTGGGGTCATACACTTCTGTATGGCCATATTAATGCACTTTGTAATGTACATTGTGCATTAATTATGAGCCATACAGAAGTTATTCACTTACCTGTTCCGTTGCTAGCGTCCCCGTCTCCATGGTGCCGTCTAATCTTCAGCGTCTAATCGCCCGATTAGACGTGCTTGCGCAGTCCGGTCTTCTCCTTTGCTGAATGGGGCCACTCGTGCCGGAGAGCGGCTCCTCGTAGCTCCGCCCCGTCACGTGTGCCGATTCCAGCCAATCAGGAGGCTGGAATCGGCAATGGACCGCACAGAAGCCCTGCGGTCCACCGAGGGTGAAGATCCCGGCGGCCATCTTCACAAGGTAAGTATGAAGACGCCGGACCGCGGGGATTCGGGTAAGTACTATCTGGTTTTTTTTTATCCCTGCATCGGGTTTGTCTCGCGCCGAACGGGGGGGCTATTGAAAAAAAAAAAAAACGTTTCGGCACGGGACAACCCCTTTAAGTACTCCTGAAAAAGGCATATCATGTTGTGTCTTTGCAAAATTTGGCCGTATTATAAACTAATACCTAATTTCGGTTGCTATAAAAAAAATTCACTATATTAAAAGTTTTGTGAAAAACACTGTGTGCATTGTCTTCATTGTAGTGTTCGTGGCTACAGACTGGGCGTTTAGTGTAGAGTATAACAGAATGCAAATGTAACCATTATATTTGGCACGCAATACCTTATCTCAGCACTACTTGTAACATACAGGTAGTGCTGAGATACAACCAGTAAAATTAAACCAAATATGCAATTCATGAACATAAAAATGTGTATTAGAAACAGCAACTGTATAATATATAGTAATAAAAAATTAGAAATTCTACAAATCCTGATACCGGGGCCCAGGTTCACTGCTGGGTGAGGCATAATGCATGCTGGTTTGTCCTTGTGCAGTTGATGGCAGGTCAGTGCTACGCTCCAGGCCTGTTAGTGGTGGGATGGGTTGGGGGATCTGCTACAGCACAGGGTGTTCTTGGTAGGTCGGCCTAAAAGGGAAATAGCCATGACTACCATGGATGGGATGTTAGGGTGGGCTGAGGTGGCTGAGCAGCAGCAAATTGCCACTGTGTCTGTCGACACCAGAATTGGTCAATGATGCAGTGAAGTTCATGGGGGAGTTCAGAGGTGATGAAATTTCTAAAAGGTATAACATGTAGTTCTGGGTCATCAGTTGCAGATGCTCTGACAACCTGTGGATAAGTGTTGCAATATGTTGACCAAAACAGTTGGCAGAGCCCCGCGGTGAGCTCTGCTGCTGTAGCAGCACCAAAACCTGCCGCTGCATTTCTGCTTGGTGGGTTGCTTCTGTTTTTGGTCTGCCCCGTTTCCATGGTGGAGGAACTGCTGCTGATGTAAACGCCATTCGCAAAGCAGTCATTCCCCTTCCCAATTGCACATCTTCCAGAGATGCAATTGCTGGTGTAGCTCTCTATTCCACCTCTTCAGTGATGGCACCCTCCAAATTATCACTTGACCTGTTCTGTGCACAAAGATATGCGTGATACAGGATGACTGGAGGCAATGAAAGTCAATGGACTTTCATTCCTCCATGCACACCAGCATGTGTAGACAGCGTTCCCATACGTCCGAGAATTAAATAACAACATGCATGATTTCTCAGCATATGAGAACGCAGCCCTGATATAGGTTTGGTATTGAAACTCTGCTCCAACTCAGGCGTTGTGAGAGGGCAACTTTTCGAAAGGCATTCTCGCTCTCTACTGGGGAATTTGAAAAAAATATGTGCATATGCGTGACTTCATATTCCCGAACATGCGCAGTGCATACCCGGCCAATGCACGGTCTCTGCCATCTCTCTGCCAGCTGAAAGAAAATCCTCCATGTGTGTAAAATGGCATGGTAGACTGGCGCCATTTTACCCATATGTCCGTGAACATAAGCCCAAATCAAAAAATGCCAAAGCAAATTAATTCAAACCTGCACTGACCACATGTAGTGCAAGGTTTGTATGTCTGCAGGACGGCCCTATTCAGTGTACATTTTTGAGGTTACATTGTACTTATGGATGCATTTCCATTGTCGGTGCCAGGTAGAGAAGCTGCTAGTAGTAGATGTATTGGCACTTACGTTTTCCTCCAGCACCACTTCTGGGCGTAGAGGTATACTCCTTGCGGAATTGGTCCCTTGCGCTTGATTTCATCCATTGCAACAGAGCAAAGAAGCAAAAATAAAGAGATATTAGAATTTAAATGCTCCAAAACCCAGACAATACATTATTGCAAACACGCCCGGCACTGGCGTACATTTAGGGGGTCACAATTGCAACCTGGTCCCTTAGCGAACAGGGGCTCACAGGTCCCCACCACTTGCCATTTCACCGTCGTGGCTCACAGCCACACACTGAGGGAGGGGAGGGACTGTTACCCGGGGGCAGCAGTTAATTACCCATGGATGTGAGACGTTTTCATGTGAAAACAGCCTCACATCACTGTGGGGATGATGGAATCTCCCACCATGACTGTCACAGCAGTGGCAGAGGATTGCAGAGTTCTCCCATTGTTTTCAATGGGGCCGGCGCAGCTGTCACCGGCCCCATTGAAAACTGTAATCTCGCAGCTAGATAGAACATGCTGCAATTTGTATCCTACATTGCATCATGGTAGCATAGTAACGTACATAGTAACATATGTTAGGCCGAATGAAGACAATGTCCATCTAGTTCAGCCTGTTTCAACCTCCCCGGTTGATCCAGCGGAAGGCAAAAACCCCAAGAGACAGAGGCCTATTAGCTCTTTCGGGGGAAAAATTCCTTCCTGACTCCATAATGGCAGTCAGAATAATCCCTGGATCAGCCTCTGATAGTTCCTACCTGTCTGTAAGACCCGGATCAACAAATAAACCTAATGTTTATATCCTGTAATATCTTTCCACTCGAGAAAGAGTGTCCATGTGCATAACCTTACATTTATCAACATTTAACTTCGTTTGCTATTTTTCTGCCCAAGCCCCCAGCTTACCTATGTCCATTTGTAGCCGTATATTGTCCTCCGTTGTATTAATTGCCTTGTATAGTTTCGCATCATCTGCAAATAATGATATTTTACTGTGCAGTCCCTCTATCAGGTCGTTGATAAATATATTTAACAGAATGAACCCTGTGACACCCCACTAGTGATGGTGGCCCAATCAGAGTATGAACCATTTATTACCACCCTCTGCTTTCTATCTCTGAGCCAGTTCTTTACCCAGATATACACGTTTTCACCCAGTCCGAGCTGCCTCATTTTATATATCAACCTATTATGCGGCACTGTGTCAAATGCTCTAGAGAAGTCCGGATATACAAGATCAATAGACTCTCCCAGGTCCAGCCTAGAGCTTACTTCATCATAGAAGCTGATCAGAGTGGTCTGACGTGATCGACCCTTCATGAATCCATGCTGGTGAGGAGTTATTCCGTTGTTCTCCTTGAGGTATTCTAAGATGGCGTCTCTCAGAAACCCCTCAAATATTTTTCCAGTTATTGAAGTAAGACTTACCGGCCTGTAGTTACCAGGCTCTCTTTTGGACCCCTTTTTGTATATTGGAATTACATTGGCAATGCGCCAATCCAGTGGTACAACCCTGGTCTTGATAGTATCCATAAATATTAGAAATAGCGGCCTAGCTATCACATGACGTAGTTCCCTTAGAACCCTTGGGTGTATTCCACCTGGGCCCAGCGATTTATCAATGTGAATCCTCTTTAACCGGCTCAGCACTTCCTCCTGTGTTAGGTATGTAATATTTTGCGAGGGATTCATTTTATTCCCCTGCATCTCATGTGACATTTACTTTTCATTCGTGAATGCACTTGAAAAGAAACTATTTAGTAGGTTTGCCTTCCCCCCATCGTCTTCTATGATTTCTCCTGAATTATTTGTTAAAGGGCCAGTACTCTCAGTGCAAATTTTTTTACTGTTAATATAATTGAAGAATAATTTAGGGTTATTTTTGCTCTCTTTGGCGATCAGTCTTTCTGCCTCCTCCTTAGCGATGCAGGAAAACATTGCTTATATGTATGACCCCAATTAAATGAATGGGTTTCATATTTGTGCGAGATTTCTGCATCTTGCAACAGACAAATCTCATGTGGGAGAACATCACGATCTCCTGCTGTTGTTGTGATAGAAGCGGCAGGGATTCCTTTATCTCCGTTGCGAGTCCCCTCATCAGTGAACACTGTGACAGCAGAGCAGGGTGTTCAGTGATGTGAGGACTCCCCACGGGGATTAAGGAATCCCTGCTGCTGCCGTCACAGCAGTGTCAGGAGATCACGATGTGCTCTCCATTGAAAGCAATGGGATGAAGGGAATCCTCCGCAGTGATGCGAGGCTGTTTTCACGGGAAATTGTCTTGCATCCAGGGGTTTTTAGAAGGTTTGCGAGAGCATTATTGGGCCGTGAATCACGACCCAATATCGCTCTCACTAGTATGCAGGAGTCTTAAGGGTGATTTCACATCTGCATTGGGGATTCCACTTTTCTGCTCCATTCATGGAGCAAGAAAGGGGAATCTCTGAGGTCGAATGGCTCTGTCTCTGGACGTAACTGAACTGCGTCGGATGGACCCCATTGACTGTCTGCTCAGCTGCCTGGCTTTTGGATGGAAAAAAAAACACTGAATGCAGCATTTTTCCTTTCAGTATTTTGAGTCAGATCTGCAACAGAACCTGTGGCCAAAGGTCCCAACACAGATGTAAATCTGGCCTTACACCAACATGGTTGTTATCACTGTATATAAGAGATGTAATTTAGGTATCTCCTGTATATAATTGCACACTTTGCACACAATAAAAAATGCATCAAAAACCACATGTATTGTTTAAATCCACATACTTTTTTTTAATACTGTATGCATTTTTTTAACAACATGTAGTTGTTGAATACTGAGTGCAGTTTTTTATGTGTTTTTTTAAATTGTGATTCAAAAGTACAACAAAAAACATTAACTCAGGAAGAAGTACAAAACTCTGAGTGGGTTATGCAGTGCTTTATCGCTGTGGAACCGCCGGTGACCTCTCCTATCGCTGCATAGGGCAGCTAAATTGTAATGTGCATAACAGCATATCTTATGCACGCTGTCATGCGCAGTCCACCTGTTTTTTTTTCATATTTCCTGTGTGGATCTAATGCAATTGCATATGGGTGGCATTGCTTATGCAGCCACAAAGAACGGTGGACTCTCTCACGCATAATATTCCACAAGATTGAACATGTATGTAAATTTAATTTGCAGCTGCATGCAGTGCGGTTTATGTAAGGGTACTGGTATGGGGTGGAGGGGCCTTTAGTTATACCCCTGACCCCGGGCAGGCACAAATATTATACCAGCAATTGAAAAAAATAAGGTGAAGACAATACTTACAGAGACTCTTTTTTTAGTTGGTGGTGCCAGTGGTCCACTCCTCTCCGAACGTTAGCACTGCCAGCTCTTCCCAGGCCCTGTCCTTTATGCTTTTTTCATGATACTCATTTGCATTGCTGTCCCAGATGGCTGGGAAGTCCTGCATACAAGCAATAAATTGGCCTATATCAAAGACCATGGCTGCTGCAATGGAGAATTGTTATTTACTACAAAGACACTCATGCACTACCTTCCCCCACCTCCCCACCTTTATGTTTTGTCTCCAAGCAACCTGAGAAGTATCCGCCTATAGATCCACAATGCATCCGTAATGTAATTGCAGATGCGTTGCGGATCAAATAGAGATCAATGGAGTCCGTCCGCGTGGAATCCGTACTGAAATGGAGCATGCTGCGATTTTAATTCTGCTTGCAGAAATCGCAATTCAAATCCACAGGTGTACGCGGATCTGCGGAAGCTCATGGTTTCCTATGGGCACATATTATCGCGGATCGTCTGCGTAGGTGCCGATCGCGGATTCCACAATTCAAATCCGTTCGTATGCAGTCGGCCTTAGTGAAACAGAATAATGTTGTTTTTGTAGAAAGATTATTTTTGCAAGAACAGTAAAGAAGGAAGGCAGATGAATAGGATTAATAGTGAATCAGGAGGTAAGGTAATGATAGAAATGTAAAGGAGCGAAGATAGAAATAAAGAGTGAAAGAGAAAAAGAGGAGATATAGGTGATTGAGGGAAGGACAGCTGATAAGCAGCGGACAATACACTGTTAAACAACATGGTCAGGTGAAATGCAGTCAGACTTTACTGTACAAGTTCAGGTCTTCTGATAGATTTGCATAAATGTTACAGCAGACAGGAGCTTAAAGGGGTTGTCCCGCGAAAGCAAGTGGGTCTATACACTTCTGTATGGCCATATTAATGCACTTTGTAATATACATTGTGCATTAATTATGAGCCATACAGAAGTTATCAGAAGTTTTTCACTTACCTGCTCCGTTGCTAGCGTCCTCGTTTCCATGGAGCCGTCTAATTTTCAGCGTCTAATCGCCGGATTAGACGCGCTTGCGCAGTCCCGGTCTTCTTCTTTTCTCAATGGGGCCGCTCGTGCCGGAGATCAGCTCCGTGTAGCTCCGCCCCGTCACGTGCCGATTCCAGCCAATCAGGAGGCTGGAATCAGCAATGGACCGCACAGAAGCCCTGCGGTCCACCGAGGGAGAAGATCCCGGCGGCCATCTTCAACCGGTAAGTAAGAAGTCACCGGAGCGCGGGGATTCAGGTAAGCGCTGTGTGGTTTTTTTTTAAGTCCCTGCATCGGGTTTGTCTCGCGCCGAACGGGGGGGCTGTTGAAAAAAAAAAAAACCCGTTTCGGCGCGGGACAACCCCTTTAATGACACTAAATACAATGGTTGGCTGTGGTGGTGGCTCCCTCTATCTTGACTGAAAATTTGTAAGAACTGCAATGCATTAACAGTGCCGCAGCCTATTTGTGTATCAGTCTCTCAGTAACTCATCTGTAGCTCACTTGTGGGAAGCCTCTTATCTCAACCTGTCTCTATCAGTTTTCAATTGCAGGCTTCATGCTCAATCCCAGGTCGCATGCACTCTTGATTTGCTGTGACCCTCTACAGGTAGTTTGTCACAGCCCTATTCCTCATGACACTCAACCACTGTTGCGAAAATTCAGCCTAAGTCAATCGTTGTTGTGAAATCAGCAGCTGAGACCCTTCTTAGTTACAGTATCTCAGCTTTCTGACCCGACAATAATAGGGATACTGTCTTCATCCACAGAAAGTATCAAACATTTTGGCACCAAGGAACTCTTTATATTGTCTCAGGCTCTCTACCCATGTCACACGCAAGACTTATGTCCCTTCACTCTACATGTTGTACAGGGTTCCTTAGGCAAAGCCCTTCATATTTACTTTGCAGCAATGGTGCCTGGGGCTGAAGTTCCCCATCGCAGCTGAAGTCTACTAGGTAGAGTTACCACCCCCCAATATCTGCATTACAACATATCAACACCACAACATCACAAAGTACAAGGCAATAAAATGTAAGCAGCAAGTTTAAAACTTAGACATTTAAAATAAGGACCTGACCCCTAAGAACATTCCACCATCTTACAACAGTCCCTATTAGGTACAATGAGCTGTATTTTTATCCTTTTAATTATGTCCCAAAAAGAGAAATATATTGCAAAGCTCCACAATCCAATGTCCATATGTGGATGCAATAGTGCGCTGTAGTGTGTGCAATTAAAGATTTGACATTGCTTAGAAATTAGGAACTTTTGATATTTCATACAAGAACATAAGTAGTGTGCAAAAATGCAGAAATTGTTATTCTCCCTAGTGGCTGTCCCTAATAAACCGGGTTTCTTCCAATTCACTTAATCTATTTTTTGTTAGTGTGGATACTGCAAAAACTCTTATTGTTGCCCTGATCCATTTTTTGTCTTGACTACTGTAACTCATTACTAATTGTTCTTCCCCTGAATAAACTCTCCCCTCTCTAATCTATCCCGAATGCAGCAGCCAGGCTCATTTTTCTGTCCAACTGCTATACTGATGCTTCCCCCCTGTAGCAGTCAAGTCACTACACTGGCTGCCTATCTCCTGTAGAATACATACATTTCAAACTCTCTCATCCAGAAAGCTTTCCACAATACTGCTCCATCCTATTTCCCTTTTCTCACCTCTGTCTACCACCCTACCCACTCTCTGTTCTGTTAACAGTCTCAAACTACATCCTTCATATTCCAAACCTTCTACACTCATCCACAAGACCTTTCCTGAGCTGCCTCGGATTATTGAATTCCGCTACCCCAGGTAATCACGCTAATCCCATCATCCACAGTTTATCACATCCAGTAATCTAATGGCTCTTTTACATTGAACAAGAATCTCATGGTTCTCGTTTGCCCGAGTGAACTTGCTGGTTGTATCATCACCAGATCATGCGCATGGGGGCAGCCTGAACATTCCCTGTTTAAACTACACAATAAGTACATGAGCCGGGGGTGATTTTTATGCTGTCCGAAACTGAATGACGAACAAGAACCGCACAATTCTCATTAGTCGTTGGCTCGCGTTTAAACTGTACTATTGTTGATTAGTTTTGCCCATGTGAACGATTTTCTGAGCGATAATTGTTCAGTCTAAAAGCACCTTTACACTTCTCAGTTTACTCTTCTACATTCTCCTTCAGAACCTGAAACCTTTATCCAGCATTACCCCCTCCCCCACCCTCTATACACCCTAATGCACTTTATATTTATACATACACAGACAGTGGCTGGTACACGGCTCATACAGCTTCAGGCCTCAGTCACACGGGCGCATCGGCACCCATACACCGGCGCCAATGCGCCCGTGTGACTGACACCAGCAGACGGACATACCTGCAGACGGCCGTCTTTCTGCAGCGCTGGAGGAAAGAACATGTGGTCGGCTTCATTGCCGGTCATGTGTTCTTTCCTCCGGCGCTGCAGAGAGATGGCTGTCTGCAGGTACGTCCGTCTCCTTCCTGCAGTCACACGGGCACATCGGCGCCGGTGTACGGGTGCCGATGCGCCCGTGTGACTGAGGCCTCATGCATACTACTCTATTGATTTAAAAGATGGCTGGACCATTGAACAGAACAAGCACTTTTATTTCTTCTATCATCCCTATTTACTCATAGAGTTCAAGCTTTTGCGAACATGGCCCTCACTCCTATTGTTCACATTGTTTAATAGTCTAATACTGTATGTAATGTCTAATTCTGTCTGTACATATACCCTCTAATTTGTAAAGTGCAGGGGAATATGTTGATGCTATATTATTATTATTTGTCCTATTGATAAGAATAAATTACATGTATACATACAGTACACGGTAGGCAATATTAATATTTCGGAAACTGGGATTGCAACTAGGCAGGGTGTGATTGTGTTTGGTACATATCATTTTATATATGCATTCACTACTTATGGGCTGGTCATTATACAATCATTGACTATATTCTGATTAGCCATAATGCTATAGCTACTTTAAAAATATACTTCAGTCCAGCGCTTGAGTACGGCACCAAATTCAATCTTTATCCCACGCACGGGTTAAAATCCACTTGAACCCATTATACAGACTCGCTTGTACCTCGCTTCCTGTGTATGAATTTAATCACAGTGCTTGTTCAGAATAACCCTCCCCACCTGTTAACCACTAAAATGGAAAAAGACTTGACACATGAAAACCACAACATGAGAATTTTATATCATAAATATTCCATACTGTATAATCAAGACACTAGTTTTATGTGGCCTGTTTTCTCTCTTCACATAAAACAGCATAAAACACAATTGGATTATTTACATATGGCCACTTTTGGTTAAAATAAGTTTTAAAAATTGAGTTATTAATACAAACTATTTATCCCAACCTTGTGAAGGCCTCATATGCTTTACCTTTATATTTCATTGTGACATTTTTTTCTCTTGGATTTAAGACCTAAGGCATGCACCATTAGATGACATATTACAGAGGAATTCTCCTTTAGGATCTATTCACATTGTGCTTGCAGTGTTAATGGGAGGCATACGTTGGGAAAATGTTGTGATGCCTCTGTGTGGAGCAGCCCAATGGAGGCCAAATATATACTCTATTAGCCTCTGTTGGGTGAATGTAGGCTTGTGTGAGTGAAGGAACTAGATTTTAAGATCTAGTAAGATCATACTTAAAAAAAAATAAAACATAGGCTTTAGAAGAAAGAACTGTCTTGGGTAAAGAAAAGTTTACTATACAGATTTGACTCTTAGATCCATGTTACAGGACTTCCTATAATGTTCTCGTCCCTATACCTTTGCCATGTCACTGTTTCCCAGTGGTGTCCTACTTACTGTGTAATGGGGACATGTATTTCCGCTGCCCATGTGCATAAACTTACATTTATCAGTGTTAAACCATATTTGCCACTTTTTTGCCCACAACTTATCTAGATCCATTTGCAACTGCATTCTGTCCTCTCTTGTGTTAATTTCTGTACATAGTTTTGTATCATCTGCAAATATTGACATTAATAAATTTATTAAAAAGAAGAGGGTTCAAAACCGACCCCTGCGGTACCCCACTAGTAACAGTGACCCAGTCCAAGTATATACCATTAATAACCCCCTCTGCTTCCTATCACTAAGCCAGTTACTTACCTACATACACACGTTCTCATTTCATATGCCAAATTTTTATGTAGCGCAGTATCAAACATTTCGGAAAAGTACAGATACACAAGATCCAATGACTCTCCCCACTCCAGTCTATAACTTACCTCCTCATAGAAAATTGGTTTTACAGGAGCAGCCTCTCGTAAACCCATGCTGATACGGCGCTACACCACTCTTTTCCTTGAGGTCCTACAGGATAGCATCTCTTGGAAACCCTCAAGCATTTTACCCACAATAGAGGTAAGACTTACCGACCTGTAGTTTCCAGGTTTACTTTTTTACCTCTTTTTGAATATTGGCACCACATTGGCTATGCGCCAATCCAGTGTAACAGACCACATCACTATTGATTTAGTATGATTACGATAACACAAAATTTCTTTGAAAAAAAATTATTTAGTGCTGCCATATTCTGACCGCCATAACTTTTTTATTTTTCTATTAATATAGCTGTGTGAGGGCCTGGTTTTTAAGGAACATTCTGTGGTTTCTATTAGTGCTATGTTCCAGAGCATATGACTATTTGATTGCTTTTTATTATTTTTTTTCCTGAAGACGGGGTGACCAAAAAAGAACAATAATTCTGGCGTTGTGTATTTCTTTCTGTTGACATTTACCCTGTGAAATAAATAATGCTTTACTTTGATAGATCGGACCTTTACAGATGCGTCAATAATATGTGTTTTTGTTTTGATTTTTTTTATTACAAATATGAAAAAGGGGGTAGTTAAAAGTAGTAGCACACACTGATCTTATTTATTTTGGGTGGGAAAGTACATTATGGGTTCCTTGGAATTCCTCAACAAAAACATATAAAAATGAACAGCCATGATGATTTTATTATCAATTTTATGAAAATGAAACACAAGTTATGAGTGTTACACATCGGGGAGATCATTTGTAATAATCCTGTAAATATATGTATATTGATATTAAATACAATTATATTATAAGACTCTATTCATTTCTAATCCATCTATCTATCTATCTATCTATCATCTATCTATCTATCTATCGATCTATATATCTAATATAGTACCATACATAACTGCATACAATGTGGATAGCATATGTTTTTAACACTATCCAGGACAGCTCTCTGATGTCAGAGGCTCTTTTGCATAGTGTAATATATATGTGCAGAACAGCCTCCTCTCTGACATTGGAGCTCTGTCCTGCATACTATTAGAAACATGTGACATTGGAACTATGCAGGGAAATTTCAATGTTCAACGAGGTCCAAAACTGGATTTGAAAGGATTAAAGGGGTTTTCCAGGAAAATACTATTAACGAGCTATCCTAAAGCCATCAGTAGTGTCAGGTCATTGATAGTATTGCTGCAACACACCATGGAGCAAAAGCTGCTGCTCCAACCCCTGTATAGTGGCCAGCACTTGCAACTAGAGGGGCAGTATGTAGCAGCAGTGACAGTGGGCATCCATTTAGTTGATTGCCCAGGGTCCCAAGCAGTGGACCCCAGCTGTTCACCTGTTATTGAACTATCTTGAGGATAGGTCATCAATAGTATTTGAAAACCCCTTTAAGACATGCTGCAGGCATGTCTTAACAGGCAGAAATACACAGCAGCCATGACGCCCAAATGGCACCTAACAATTTCATTGTGCACATCTCATGATCTCATTGTGGGGGGCCATTTGGGACCACCAATTGCTGATCGGAGAATATAAATGCAGCTATCAGATTTGACAGCAGCATTTAAAGCAGAGGTTCCCAAACTTTTTTGCGCCGTAGACCACTTGCTGCTTTTGTTGTTTTCCGTAGACCCCACTCCTGCCTAATATTGAATTTTCCTTAACTTAATAAAGTCAAATGGGTTTTTTGCAGCTGACACAGTGCTGCTCACTTAGATAGGGTTTTTGTAGAGTGGACAATTGTAAGAAAAGAAAAACATATTCAATTTTTATTCAGATCTTTATTGAAAAGACACAAAATGCAAGTAAATATTTGGATTTGGGACGAAACAAATCAGAACCTAGTAAAATTTTTACATAACATTAATACACAAATAGGCCGCTTGCACACGGCCAGGTTGGATTCCACATGAGGGATCCAGCTCCAGAATCAGACCCTGTGCCCGTCCAGTGACCTCTGCGTACCTGTCCGCCGTCTTCCATATTTGTGCTGTGGATGTGCCGGCCACATGCGCAGTACAGATTGAGCCGCGCCATCTCTAGCCGATCCCGCGGCCTTTCCACAATGCTGATTGCGGAAGGGTCACAAGGCGGACGGCTTCCATTGAAGTCAACGGGAGTCATCCACACAGAAGCAGCAGAGAAATGAAAGCCTGCTCACGGAAGCGGATGCCTCCTCCAGATTCTGCCAAATGCAAATATTCCTGTGTGCAGGCGGCCATACTGCTGTAAATGGAAGGGATGAGCCTGAGGGCTCTTGCACACTTGTGTTTTTCTTGTAAGTTTTTTTCACATGATATCACTGCGTTTTTTAATGTGAATGTCAATGGGACTTTATAATGTTAAAAACGCATCGCACAAAAATTGCAAGTTTGTGGTTTGCGATTTTTGTGTGATGTGTTTTTAACATTAAAAACTTGCATTACCATTCGCGGCAATATCACGCGACAAAAATACACAAGAAAAACACAGGTGAGCAAAATCCCTGATGCTTTGATAGCAATTGTTCAATATTTGGCTTCATATTAGTGAGGTGTAGTCCCAAATCTCCACGGCCAGTGATTTGCAATCGATTTCTTTTTTCGTAAGAAGATTTGTGACCGCGCTAAAACACCTTTCCGCGAGATATAAAGATGGAAAAGCTATCAAAAAACTTCTTGCACAATGCAGGATAAGCAGCAGGTATGCTTGCAATGCGTTGCTGCCGGTATGCAAACTTGTAAAAGCTTGCGCATGAACGTAGCACACCACAAAGCTTCTTACACTCTGGCGGATCACGTGAAATCGATGCACAGTAGAAACCTTATAGGTTAATTAGCTACTGCGCAGGTCTGTTTTGTCTATCCCCAGAGCCCAAGAAGATTTGAGTGAACTCTACATAAACAATTCTATGAAGTATCAAAGAGGTAGGTAATTTCTGTGTCTATTATAAGTATTATTTACACACAATCAGGGTAAGGTGTATTATGTCATTTATAGAACGCCTAAATGTTGATGATGACCTGCCTAAATGGAGTCTGCTCACATGAACCGCCATTTACATCTGGTTCACCCCCAAATTTGTTTCTTGCTGACATGAACTCCCAACAAGTCAAAATCTACCCCTGGAGGTCCATATATACCACTTTGGGAACCTCTGATTTAAAGGGTTAAGAAACATGATTGGCATGAATGCTGAACTTGGCTGTTCCAGACAGGTGATAGCAGACACTGTTTGTGTATGGAGTGGGCTCAGCTTCTGAGCCCATGTGTTATTAGCCCTACATGCCTAGGATGCACTTACATGTCTTGGGGCATGAAGAGGTGAATAGTATACCCATTATTGTCTCTGTTTCTCACATGGACCTTGACACATTGAAAATTCATTCATGTACATGTGCCTATGAGCTCTCATAGGTGACTCTTACACATAAGTATTTGTTTTGTTTGAATAAGGAATTCATTGGATCACTCATTGAAAATGAGGTGAACAAGAATTAAGTGAATTAATTGGTGATTGTTGTCATGCCAGAGAAACTAACACACCTCTGTAAATTAGAGGAGTAATGATTGACGGATTAATATAAATAGAAGGCATCTCTACATTACATACTGGTACAGTCGTGGTTTGGACTTACACCGAGGATCAGAAAGGTACTGAACTTACAATCATCTTGTACTAGTGGATGGAGGAGAAGAAGAAGTTTTCTTTTGCATATAATTCCTTCTACACTAGTGTGGAACTTTTTTTGTGGATTGGTTTTAGAGCACTTTTCAGGACTTTATTCTGGGTACAACTTGTGTGGTGTTCTCCAGATCATCTTCCAGAAGTGGTGGCATAGATAACATTAGCCAGTTGTATTCTACTCTTAGCCAGATTACAATATAGGTGGTTGCATTTTGGTATATATGTTTACTTTACTTGAATTTCAGAAGATTTAGTATGATGGATGCTATGTGTGTATGTATTATGTGAAAGTTCATATCACAAAATACTGCTTGGAAAATAATTATCGCATACAATTTATGTATGTGGGTCTCATGTTTAATCCTATTGGAAATTCTTCTTTCTCCATGCTAGAATAATCTGCTCTATGTATTAAGTATCTAATTATATTTGGTCCTGGCATTGCTCAGGCAGTTCTATGGTGTTTTTTATGTGCACGTTAATTGCCAATCAAAAGAGCTGCAGAAAACTGCGTATGTTTCTACCATGAAATGCCATGGTTTTGTGATGGGGTTTTTAGATGATCGGCTTTTACAGGTGAAGCACATATAAATCATTGCAACTACCATGCACAGCAAAAACGCTATAGAATACCAGAGGAATGCCCAGTGGCAACGCAACCTTCAGTCTGTACTGCTTTTCTACAGCATGCACAAGGTTAGCAGTGTAACACTAGTGGGGATCTTGAAGGCTCTACTGTAGGAATGCTGTTTCTTGAAACGTAGACTATTAGAAATCAAATGTTGTCTCATATACAAAAGTTTATCAAATTGATATGGATAGTTGGAAAATGTTTTTGGGTGTTATCCAGAATCCTCCATATTTTATTTGTGAGGTGTGTGTTCTACTCTATACAGAGGCCTCTTTTTATGATCTTTTTGCCACTATACCAGTAATTAAAGTGTTGCTGTATATTTCTATATATATCAACATGATTTACTGTTTATGACTATATCTAGAAGAATGTTGTATGCAAATGTCATATGGGTTCGTCTGTTAATAATGGTATTTAGTGGAGCTCTGAAAAGCTTTTGCCAAATTTAGCATCATCTCTTAGAGAATAAATAGCATCAAATGGTTTCAGACTAGTAATAGAGTCACTGATCTATCAACATTTGCTTGTTGAAGATCATGGCATGCAGAATTTATTATTTTCCTTAATTAAAGGACGTATAACATTTTTGGGTGTCAGTCCCTGTTTGAAAAGCAGGAGTCTCCTTTATTCTTTTCTCATACCTGGCACAAAGTCGTCATAAAGATATTTTATTGAGCAGTGCCATCTTGTGGAATGTAGACCTGTGAGTCTTAAGGCAAGCTGTACATTCTTGGACTAATAGTATGAATATATCTATGGATATAATTGGCTGAGGTATAAAATTAGCCTATAAAGTATGGTTTTATGTCTGGAAATAAATGATGAGGTGTTCTGCATTGTTCAGCATGTACTTCACTTTTGTTTCTTAATTATAATGTGTTGCATTTATTTTCCATCTTATTTAGGGAAGGAAGTCCATTTGACATACAGCAGGCACCATGGCAGGAGAACAAGAAATTGCACCACAAAGTGGTAAGTATATGACAATAAATATGTTTGATTTTCTTTTGTATATATAACAATAAATAGGTTTGATTTCCAATGGTTAAATATTTATTGTTATAAGGAAAGGGGAAAAGTGGCTGCATGACACCTCATATACAAAATAAAACATGCTTTTTTATTGTTTCTTGCAATATCAGACAATGGATAACAATGGGGAGCCCACATAGACATTCAATTTTTGGTAGATCCTGTTTTCATTGGTGTGATCTGCCATCAAATATCCCATGTGTATGCCAAGATTAACTCTACCATGCAGTATATGCTATCGTTACTGAAGAAGGGGCACATAAATAGTATTTTATGAAGGGGATTTCAATAACTTCAAGTCTGCAGTGTGGGTGCTAACCAATAGGGATGTCATTGTAGCTTTCTTAAGTTTATCAGCAAGCTTACTAACAGTCCAGAATAACATATGTTCATATTTTGATTTACATCGTTTTTTAAAATCCATTATTAGCATCATACTAAAAATGGACATTTAGGTGCGGGTTCAAAATAGCTAACTTCAGTTTTTGGGCTTAGTCAAAAAATGTCCCTTATACACTGATTTATTACAATTCTGTTTTAATTTTGCAGGTTGCTGCAATAGCAAAATGAGTAAGTATAAACTTTTCATATTAAATATTCTGGAGCTCCTCCTCAATTCTGCTGCTGTATTTGACACTGAATCAAATATGTCATATATATAATAATCTAACATTTTAATCCTGTTCTTTTTGAATTTTAGTCATCCAGTTAATTTTATTTATAATATGGACTCCGCTATCCATTGCACTCATTGTTGTAGGTAAGTGATAACTAAAACAGTCCTTGAAACTCTAAGCATCATGTTTTTTAGAGAGATGTTATGGCCCTTGTGAACAAGCATTGTTTTGTTTTAATGTTTCTCTTTCATTTTAATTAGGCGGTGTATACAGAGATGACTGCCCAACAGAACAGTTTATCCCAGTTTTTATGATTGTATTTGGGGCATTCAGCCTTTCATATTGGATACTGTTACCCCTTGAATGTTGCTTGCCCACTGTCAGAAGAATTCTGAGCATTCTCATTGCACTCTTCATGTTCGCCTGGTTTATTGCAGGTAAGCACTTGACAATACTATTTTCGGCACCTATGAATTTAGGGATTATCAACTAGTTTAAAAGTAAGCTCTATGAACTAATGATGACAACTCAAGAATGTCTATAAATGGAAAACCAAAAAGGGGAAACCTAAAATCTAATATAATCATTAATAATTTAATAAAGGAGTAGTATGTATTTTACATTTGTGAGTTTTAATTGTGATTTTTGTAATGCAACTTTTACATTCAACTTTTGTAAAATTACTGAAATATCCTTTATTTTTAGGAAGCGTCTGGGTCTTCAGAATTTATGGCAACCCAAACAGAGATTGCCACAATGGCATGTATTACTACGTTTTTTCAATCCTGATTATTATATATATTTTTATTTTACTTGGAATTATTTTCGGCCTGCTTGCCTGCCTCTGCTGTGAGAATTCAGTAAGTAAATTTTTGGTCTTATTCATTTACTTCACATTTATTTTATTTCAGGAAAGCAGTCCACATTAAAGAGACTTTGCAGACTCTGCCTCTAGCGTCAACTAAATAAACTTTTGGAAAATTTCTCATACATTGGAAATTTTGATCGTGGGGGTCCCGGTGCAGAGACCTCCATCAATCATTAAAATAAAGGGGCAGAAGTGTTCATCTGAGTACTGTTCTCGAATGACTCTTTTCAGGTCTCCTCAAAATGCTGTACAAACAGAATAAAAAGTCTATGAGCCCGTATACCACAAAGCTGACCATAGCTATTGGGAGACAATGCTTGACTGAGCAGACAGCCAATCAGTGGCCACAATGCACACATGCCATACTACTAGCATCACCAAAATCAGAGCCATGATGCTAGTAGTACTGCACATAACCACAGAGGCCACTGGTTAGTTGCAAAAGTCATGTGTTGGCTGCTTGTAAAAAAAAAGACCAAGGAAACTGCTTTAGCATCAGCATTAGATTGATGGGGGACTGAGGAGATAAGTACTGTTTTTGTCCCCTTTCAGTGTTTTTTTTAATGGATAACTCCTTTTTTTAATGGATAATGAGAAGGTCATGATAGGAGAGCTATAGCCATTATGCATTAGGCCAAAAATAAACAGATCATTTCAAAATCTCAACAATGATTTATAATCTGTTTCAGAAATATTGGTGTCTGATGGCAATGCAATTATAATCACAGTAGTTCACAGTTCTTAAATGTATTAAATCATAAATTCTTAAGAAGTTAAACAGGGAGGATAACTTTCATTTATACCAATGCATGCAGGGCTACCGTGTACTATGCATGTAAATTCTACCTTTCACTGTTTACTTTCTTGAAGTTACTTTATATTTTTCATGCAACTTACTTTTAATATATTCTCTTGTACATTTTATGTGCTTTTAAAATTTCTACTTTATAATTTTGCACCTTCTCTTTTTGTTACAGTGCGCTACTAAGATATGCAGCTACTTCCAGTCCTGCATAGACTGCTGTCCTTGTTTGGCATGCCTCAAATGTGATTGTTTAGAGAAATGCCTAAGCTGCTGTAAATGCCTCCAGTGCTGCAGCTGTCTTCAGAACTGCAGCTGCCTACAGTCCTGCTGCAGCTGCCTACAGTCCTGCAGCTGTCTAGACTCCTGCTGCGGCTGCCTAAAGTCCTGCAGCTGCCTGGAGTCCTGCAACTGCCTACAGTGCTTACAATGCTCAGATTGCTCCAGTTGTTTGCAGTGTTGTGATTGTTTTAAGTCCTTGTGCTGCTGTTGTAAAAATATCCAGTGCAGCAGTTGCCTGAACTGCAACATGTGCGCTCAGTGCTGCCAGTGTTTACAGTGTTGTGCTGCAAAAGCCTGAGCAAGTACGGCACAATTCACTGCTTCAGTTAGGTATATAAATCACCGTTCCGTTGTCACTGTAAAAATGTGAGACACTACTGGTTCTCATTACCTCATTAATAGTTTGAAACCAGATGATTTTAAAGTGGATTAGCTAAAGGTTTGTTTTTACAGCCAATATGACAAATTTATAATATTTATTAACGATGTTATACCGTATATCCACTGGTATATTTTCTGTGCAGGTTGTGATTAATTCAGGTGGCACTATCCTTTTGCCCTACAACATTTGGGTTGAGTATATAGAATCAATAAATATGAAGCAATGCATTCTAAGCACAAAAAGTGTTTAGGTTTGAATTTGTACCATAACCTTTTCCAATCCACTGTCTGACCTCTGAAGACATTATGATTTAAGGCTGTACAGCTCCGATGTTGGAAGACGTTCGTCTGGGTTCTCTTACTGTATATTGCCAGCCTCTCTGCTGTTGGAACCTATCCAATGTGTCACTTCATGCAGTACTGGCTTTAGCCAGCTTATACGCCATTGTTTACCGGCAGAAAAAGAGTAAGCCCCCTAGGAAAACCAGGATACTAATTGGATTGGAAAGGGTTAAGTACTTGATTGCGCCTGTCCTGCCAGTCCAAGATATGAAGTAACAACATTGGAATCAAACAGGGAGTAACTTGTATCTTGATCTATAACATGGAATGATTCAAAGTTAAAAACCAACAAAATTTCATTAAAAGCTGCTTGACATATTAGATTCAAATGATACTGTCATTATTAGGTTTCTAAATTAAACACCTTACACAGTAAGAATTTAAGTAATCCTGAATTTTGACACAAACTGTATATAACTTACATGGCACAATACTAGACTAACGTTACAGCTAGTAAATGGGTGTTACTCTGCACTATCCCAAATACTATGATCAGCATTCACCATGTCATGAAGGAGGGCTCTACGAAACTTTGTTGTTTAACCCCTGTTTTGTTTTCAATACATGTATATAGATATATTTGTTTGGTCACTTGTACCTTTGTTACTTGTACTTTATTATTTTCATGTATTTAAAATATAAAAATAAACACATAGATGAATAACGTGATCTAAAGAATTCTTAGTGATTTTTTTCATTGTAATATTCTGTGTTTTAGCTAAAACTATATATTAGAGCAACATTTTAGGTTTTAGTTATGAATATACATATATCTCTGGTTTCGATGGCACAATATTAAACCTCCGTGATCAGAAGTATCCCAAGTAAGACCAGTGGAATAAACTGACATAAGGATAGTGTCCAGCAAAAGGAAAAATTAGATCTGTTAAAAATCAGATTTTTTATGAAAACATATACAAAAAAACAACGTAAAGAACATGGAGAATAACAATCTTCATTTACAAGTTTCAGACCTTATTTATGAGATTGCTCAAGATCATTCATGTATATGTAATCTGTGTTAGATTTTAATATGTTCAAATAAAGAATCAGATTTTAACAGATCAAGTCTCTCCTGTTGCTGGATACTATCTTCATATTGGTCCACAGATGTCTGTAAGTATAAAGAAAATGATTATGCCTACAAGCACTCTTTCATGACATGTAAATGAGGAAAAAAACCAAAAATTCAGTTTCT
The DNA here is from genome assembly GCF_035609145.1 of Eleutherodactylus coqui. Taxonomy (NCBI): domain Eukaryota; kingdom Metazoa; phylum Chordata; class Amphibia; order Anura; family Eleutherodactylidae; genus Eleutherodactylus; species Eleutherodactylus coqui. Next base: position 54,025,786 of record NC_089847.1, on the reverse strand, counting down.
GATTAGACCAATCATTTATAAAAAGTTTATATAACGTTTTTCCTGGATTCATCTGTTCAGGACATCTTGGGTCTGTACTTATGCCACAATATAAATCCCAACCAGCATTTTAAGAAAGTGTAAAATAAAACAATGCAAAGTCACATGTTGCGCTCAGAATACAGGTTAATATATATACATAGTGTTATAATAATCAATATTCACTTACTTCTCTGAGAGGGAGGGAATGGTGTCCCACTACCCTATCAATCCTGGTCTGCTCATCAATAATACAAATTGTCCACTGAACAGGTGCTCCACAGGTTTATTGGCATCAAATAGAAAACATCCACTGTAACCATTTCGGGGCAAATAGCAGCAATTTTTGGTGTCCTGCACCCTTTTCAAACCCATGTCTATCTATCTAACATAGACATGTGGGAGGTAGAAATAGTGCAGAACAGTTGAAACACATTGCCATTTGCCTTGGAAAAGTTTTAGCGGATGTCTTTGATCCCGTCTTCTATTTGCAAATAGAAGACAGAATCAAAACATCCACTGTGACCTTTTCAAGGCAAATGGCCATGCCTTTTGGCTGTCCTGCATCCTTTTTCAAGTTCATATGTCTATCTATCTAAGACAGACATATGGGCTAGAAAAAGGGCTCAAGACACCTGAAATGCATTGCTATTTGCCTTGGAAAGATTTCAATGGATGTCTTTGATGTCATCTTTTATTTGATGTCAATAAACTTACCTGTATAGTGGACCATTTGTATTGCTGATGAGCAGACTGGGATTGAGGGGTCACAGGGACAAAAATCTTTCCCCTCAGTGAAGGTGGTGCATATTGATTTTTACACCACTCTGGTTTATATATTAGCCTGTATTCTGAACGCACCATACAACGTTTTGCATTTTGTTTTATCATTTCATGACTGGCTCTACCTTTGGTGTATTGGAGTCTGGTTGTGCGCTCCATTTCCCTCCCTCAGTTGATGTCCTTGGGAAAAGATACAGAGCCTACATTGTAATATTTAATAGTGAGCTTGGATTTGTTGTGTACAGGGGTGGTCAGTTCCTTGATCATCTCCTGTAAACTCCAGTAAGTCCATACTTATTATTGATATCCTCATTGATCTATTTTTAGGAGCTCTGCCCTATTTTTTAAATTACTTGTTTATTATTTCAATAAAGTGATAGGTCACTAGTGTAAACTGCGTAAAATGTGATTGTTCTCAGTGAGAGAAACAAAGTGATCTTGCAGATATGATACCTTTTAATGGCTATACACATACATGCTTTTAAAAAGGCACATACATGGTGGGGAGGGTCAGGGAATATGATATTCAGATAGTCATCCTTGTATAGGGTATGATGGAGTTTCCTTGCAGTTTGCCTTAGTAACTCTAGCTGCGGATTGTAGGTCATTACTAGAGGTATACAATCATTTTCGTCTTCCTCTGTGTATTATAGTAGTTTACTTCTGGTATCCTGGTGGCTCTGGTGACCTGATCATCAATTGAGGTGGGATAGTAGCCCTGATTTTAAAATGTCCTTTCAAGGGCTTTTACCCACTAGCATTTTTTAATGCTGCAATATCGCAGCGTTTTTTTCAATGGGACTTTTTAATATTAAAATCACCTAAAAAAAAAAAAAAAATTCCAAGTTTGTGCTTTTGCAATTTTTGTGCGATGCGATTTTAACATTAGAAAGTCCCATTGAAAAAAACCCAGCAATATCGCAGGGTAAAAAAACATGCTAGTGGGTAAAAGCCCTAAGAGGGTATAAATGTTCCTCTCTCTCTTGGGCTAGAGCAGATGCAGTTGTCTCCGATGGCCTGGTAGTAGATGATGGACTTTTTAATGCGTTTGGGGTGGAAGCTATCCCTTTTAGGTTACATGGGCTGATCTATAGGTTTTCGGCATAGGGATGTCTGTACTGAGTTGTTAAAAATTTTATGGTGATGTCCCAAAAGTTGTTTTCTGTATAAGAGTTTATGTCAGGTTTATAGTGAGGTGAAATGCATTGAATCTCTAGTGGAATTTTGATAGTTCTTGTTGGAGCTGGTCCAGATGATTATGATGCCATCTTTGTTGTGGAAATAGGCCAATGGTTTGATGGAGCAGATGGAGGCCAGGGAGTCACTCTCCAGTTTTGTCACGAAAAGGTTGGCGTATTGTGGTGCCATTTTATAGCCCATCTTTCAACATACCCTACATAAGGATGACTGTCTGACCATATTCCGGACCTTTCAAATTTGAGGAATTTTATGATCAGGAGTACATTGCCCTCTGACACACAAAAAGGAACTTATCCATGCAATGTAAGGAGCTGCAAAACCTGCTCTCATGCACTGAGCATGGACAGATATGGATTCCCAACTTACAACAGGACTATAAGATCCCTGGGACATTCACATGTTCCACAACCAATATTGTTTACCTGATCCTGTGCAGTGAGTGTCCTGTTGGGGGCTCTATGTTGGAAAAACAGAACAAAAACCTAAAGTAAGACAGACTGAATTACCTGTGGCTGAGAATTTTTCTAGTTAAGGATAGAACATAGAACATATGAAGGTTACTATATTAAAAGGAAACTTCAAATCTCAACGTCATAGACAAAATTGGGAGTACAAATTTATAACCATCTTTGACACTCTCAACACAGGCTTAAATATTTCAAAAGGCTTCATGGTAAAGTGGAATATATGAGAAATGTGGAGCAGAGATAACACACAGCCCAGGTGATGCCACCTAACACCAATTTACAGACCAGAGAAATTTCACATCCTTATCAGTGGACTAATTAAGTATTTACTCATCTGCTCATCCTGTTCTGCTAGTGTTTCAAGTGCAAATTAACCAAAACCCAGCCTATGCCTATATATAAATTATATGCACACAATTACATATACTAGCTGATATACCCGGCTTTGATACAGGTGTTTACGTGCTGTTCGCACAGAAAAGTTTATGAAGTCAAGGTTATTTTAGAGTAACCGAGGAATAAAATATGAATTCATGTAGAGGAGCGTTAGATTCTCCTCAGGCCGAATGTACTGATGTCCCTTTGCAGAATGTCCTCATTTAGGACCTAAAGAATGCTTACACGAATTTCACGCTTGTACAACACCGGTAAGTTACATTACATAGGGGTGCACTTACTTTTGCAATTAGCATTGAATAATCAAGTTGTGACCCCTTACTTTTCCTATTTAGGACCTAATGAATTATTGTGCCAAATTTCACGCTTGTAGGACACCGGCAAGTTACATTACATATAGGGTGCACTTACTTTTGCATTTAGCATTGAATAATCGAGTTGTGACCACTTTACTTTTTCTATTTAGGACATAGAGAATGGTCATGCCAAATTTCATGTTTGTACGACACCGGGAAGTTAGAGAATTAGATTAGGTACATTACATAGGGGTGCTAATACTTATGCAATTAGCATTGAGTAATCAAGGTGTGACCCCTTTACTTTTCCTATTTAAGACCTAAAGAATGGTTATGCCAAATTTCATGTTTGTACGACACTCGGAAGTTACATCACATAGTAGTGCCAATACTTTTGCACTTAGCATTGAATAATCAAGTTGCGACCCCTTTACTTTTTCTATTTAGAACCTAAAGGATGGCCATGCCAAATTTCATGTTTGTACGACACCGGGAAGTTAGAGAACTAGATTAGGTACATTACATAGGGGTGCGAATACTTTTGCACTTAGCATTGAATAATCAAGTTGTGACCCTCTTACTTTTCCTATTTAGGACATAAAGAATGGTCATGCCACATTTCATGTTTCATACGACACCAGGTAGTTAGAGAATTAGTGGCAAGTCAGTCAGTCAGTCAGTGCGTGAGGCAGTCAGTGAGGGCTTTCACACACACATATATATATATATATATATATATATACACTGTATATTAGTGGCAAGGGGGTTAACTCGCTCCTGGATTGCTGACATGGATCAGGAAATGGGCACCACACGTGTAGAAAACGTCTCAGTAGACTTGGAATTCTTTAAAACTGGCACCTGCCAGCATTCATTGGTCCAGTACACAACTTTCTACAGCATACAAATCAAAGTTCAGGGTTCACCACCCACCGGGTCACCGTCACCAACCCCAAACTGGTCCACACCGGACCTCACCGGTCCAAACTGGACATTAGGCTAGCATGCCTTCAGCTCTACTGAGCTATCACTTTCCCCTGAGTGTGACAGGAACTGGCTCTTTTGTCTCATCACCTGCTTACCCAGGGTGTTAACCCTCTGGTTTATTTTTTTTTCAGATATAAGAATTCCTGTCTAGCAGCCTCTGCAAGTCTCTCTCTCTCTCTCTCTCTCTCTCTCTCTCTCTCTCTCTCTCTCTCTCTCTCTCTCTCTCTCTCTCTCTCTCTCTCTCTCTCTCTCTCTCTCTCTCTCTCTCTCTCTCTCTCTCTCTCTCTCTCTCTCTCTCTCTCTATATATATATATATATATATATATATATATATATAGGCAATATCTGCGTGGGGGGTGGAGTCGGGTACAACACAGCTACTCAATCAGTCCATGTTAAAGTCTGAGCAACTTTATTTTCTTGAAACTTCAGTAATAATATGAAAATCCAGTGGAAACACAGCAACCACTGGCAGCACATACACTTTGTGCTATAAACGTAGCAAATACTTGCCTGTCAAGGAGCTAACTAAACAGTAGTTTCCTCACTCACTACTAGCACAGTGGCCTAGCACTACTACATGTACCCAACTGGTGGTCATTCTGGGGGTGTTCTTCCCCATCTGCGGGTGCCCTTCCCCATCAGACTTGTGGCTGCACCACAGCCTGGTCTCCCACAGACATCAGGCTTTCAGCCTCCTCGTAGCCTCCCTCTAAGCCTGGGTTCACATGGGGCGGATTTGCTGCGGTTTGCTGTTGCATATCCGCAGCTGCAAAAAAACGCAACATTTGCAGTACAAGGCAAAGACAATGTGTTTCACAAAGAGCTGTTATCACAGGACAGAACTTTTCCACACTGCCGCAGTGCGGAAATGCTGCTGCAGCGCGGTTTTTGAAGACTCAGCCTGTCAATTCTTTGGACTTTACCGCAGTGGTTTTTTGTCCATAGACCTCCATGGATGCAGCAAAATCCGCACTAAAATATGCTGCAAAAAGTAGAAGCCGCTGCGGAAAAAAACGCTTGCGGAGTTTGCGAGCTGAAAATGACAAAAATAAGCTGTAAAGCGGTTTTGCCGCAGAGGCGGTTCTCCTGCGGCAAATCCACAACAAAAAAACCATAGCAAAACCGCTGCAAATCAGCCTTAGTGAGTAGCTAAAGCTCTCTCTCAGAGCCTGGCTCCGGCCTTCAGCTTAGGACTGAATGTGTCTGGAGATTTTAGCCATGTAAGGCTGATCCAATAATATATTAGACCACATGCGGTGGTCCCACCCCTTTATTTATAGGCTATATAGATACTTTGTATCTCGATGGATGTATCTACTGATGTTTTGGAGATATAGGTAGCCATTCTTTATCCATGCATTCTTTTTTGTGTAGACTTGAGCTTTCATATTTATCACCTATTATTGGATATACCCCCCAGCTTTACGTGTCTGCTATATCTTTTAGGTATGGATGACATTTATTACTGTTCTGGGTGTCTCCCCAGCCCATCCATGGCTACAATTGAAGCATTTTCATTACTTTACATATGCCTCTCATTCTGAGTTACAAGATTTTTTTCTCTCCTGCTCATCCACATGATGGCCACTCCACCCTCTCCACCTCCTCTCCCTTTTAGTCCTCCTGTTTCCCCCTGCTGCACCCTGAAACGCGTATGTGTTGGTTTTAATTGACACAATAAAAAGAGAAGTTGGATAAATCTTATCCCACTGCCTGTTGAAATTCATTGGAGAGTGGAGCCGGGGTACCAGTATGGTTTCTCCATTTGCTCCCTGCTCCACCCTGTCAATCTCTAATTTGTCATAAGCAGTTGCTTTTTTTCATACCATTGATTTGTAGCTTCTAATTAAAAAAAAAAAATCTTTTTTGCTCTTCAGAGTTCAAGCATGCCGCATTTTTCTCCATTTTCTTTTTCTTATCTGCCACCTGTGCCAGAAGTGTTGAAATCTGCTTTGATAAGTTTCTCTTGGTATCTTCACCTCCAATTTGTCAAGGAACGCAGTTCTCTCAGCTTCCATTCGTTTCAGCTTTGTACTAAGGTCAAGCTTCTGACAAGTTTCTTCTTGCAAATGTTTCTGAGAATCTAGAAGCTGAGATTTCAATTTCACCTGCAGTCTGTTCGCCTTTTCAGACAACTCTGCCTGTAATTTGTCCCCTTCTGTGCTTTTTCACTTGCAGCTGAGGCCAAAAACACATGGGCGCATGTGCTGATATGCTCGTTGCTACGGAGCGTATTAGAGCATGCACCTGTTTTTCTCTTTTTGATTATTCAAACTCCATGCTAGTGTGCGCAAGTTTGAAAAAAAAAAACGGCAAGATAGGTCCTGCCCTATCTTTCTTGCACATAGAAAAACTACATGCAAGAAAGATAGGGCAAGTCCTATTTTTTATTGCGCATAGTATTAAAGGGGTTGTCCCGCGAAAGCAAGTGGGGTTATACACTTCAGTATGGCCATATTAATGCACTTTGTAATGTACATCGTGCATTAATTATGAGCCATACAGAAGTTATTCACTTACCTGTTCCGTTGCTAGCGTCCTCGTCTCCATGGTGCCGTCTAATTTCAGCGTCTAATCGCCCGATTAGACGCGCTTGCGCAGTCCGGTCTTCTCCCTGGTGAATGGGGCCGCTCGTGCCGGAGAGCTTGTCCTCGTAGCTCCGCCCCGTCACGTGTGCCGATTCCAGCCAATCAGGAGGCTGGAATCGGCAATGGACCGCACAGAGCCCACGGTGCACCATGGGAGAAGACCCGCAGTACATCGTGGGTGAAGATCCTGGCGGCCATCTTGCTAAGGTAAGGAAGAAGTCGCCGCAGCGCGGGGATTCGGGTAAGTACTAAACGTTTTTTTTTTTTAACACATGCATTGGGTTTGTCTCGCGCCGAACGGGGGGCCTATTGAAAAAAAAAAAAACCCGTTTCGGCGCGGGACAACCCCTTTAACTTGTGAGAATACTGATAGTGAAAACTAAAACATGCCCATATGTTTAAGCCCTGAAGCTGAGTCTCTACTCTTTTTCTCTATTGTTTGGAGTCACACTTGTCCTGCAGAAGTACCTTTAACTCCTTGGTCAATTCATTACACTCACTTTCATCAAGCAACTGATCAAACTTCTTCTGTTTCTTCTCCAAGTTGGACCCAATCTGACATGGGTGATTTATACTAACACAGTGTTTCTCAACGCCAGTTCTTAGGACTCCCAACAGGTCATGTTTTCAGGTTCTCCTATAGTAAGAACACCTGTGGCAATGTCTGAGGCACTGACAATAATTACATCACCTGTGCAATACTGAGGAAATCCTGAAAACATGACCTGTTGGGGGTCCTGAGGACTGGAGTTGAGAAACACTGCGACTAACATCTTCAATATCACTAATATTGTTGCTTGGAGAGGAGAAAACCAATTCTGCTAAATATGCAGACAGACATGACCACGCTGAAGCAGAGCTCATGAAAAAGAAATCTAAGTGCTCTCCTTGGCCCACATCCTGGAAGAGGCCCTTGAAGTGAATGCTGAGGTAGAATGGCTCAATGGCAGAAATGCAAGATTTGGTTAGCAGAAAGAATGATGCTGAAAAGAAAACTCTGGAGCTAGAAAAGGCCAATAGTGTGTTCAAACAGCAAGTACAAGAAATTAATACGCTATTGGAGGATCTTAAAGATGAGTTACAAGCAACAAAATATGCCAAGTTTTGTTTAGAAGTTAGCCTGAGGGTTATATGCGAACAATTTCTGAAAAATGAAAAAGTCTTAGCCTCTGCAAAACATGATAGAGACAAAGCCATCCAGAAACTGTATTAGATGCAGGAGCAGCTGAAGATTTGCCTTAGAGAGTTGGAAGACAGTAAGGTATCCATGAATGACATTTTGAGCCAATCTAAAGAAAATGAATAGAAACTGAAAAGTCTAGTTGCAGAGATGATCCATATGGAAGAGGAGCTTGCTGCTGCACTATGCTAAAAGACAAGCAGGAGAGAGATGAACAGGCACATGAAATTGCAAATAGCGGTGGTAAAGGTGCTATGGTTTTGGAAGGAAAAAGACGTGTAGAATCTCACATCACACGGTTCGAGAAAAAACATGGAGTTTTCCAGGGCAAGATACATAGTAATTATCAGGAAGTTCAACAAATACAGCATAAATTTCAGCAGGTCTGCGAGCAGTTGAAGAGCCAGATCACCCACCTGAAGCAGGAAAATGGTATTCTAAGAGATGCTGTGAGCTCAGCCATCAACCAGATGGAAAGCAAGTAATCCAATGAGCTTATTAAACATCATTGTGAGGGTATATGTATATATTGCGATATGTTCTTTATGCTTTTATACCTGTATGCAAGTTCTATTCAATTCTAAAATGAGAAAAACTTATATGTCGCCTTACATCAGATATTCCAAAAGTTTGCAAGGCAGAGAGAGATGTTTCCAGAAATTCAGAAATGATACAGAACCAGACACAAGGCCGCGTACTTGGCTGTTTTCCCAGAAGCGCCATATCTAGATAACGACTGTTCAACTACGTATATAACTTTCACTGTCTCAGGCCGGAAATCCGGACTTCCCATATATGGTTATGCTGTGAATTTGAGCCAATGAGCCCATCACCCATTCCTAGTGATGAGACCAAAGGGTATAAGATCTCATGTATTCTGTAATAAAGTGCGCAGTCATGTCCCCGTGTGAGGAGCTATACCAGACTTCCGTGTGTGGTGTTTTCTTCTTTACCGCCGGCAGCGGGGCAAGTGGGGTGGGACTGATTGGTGCTGTACGCAGAAATTTCCCTGACAATTGGCGCAACCAACTGGGGCGACAAAACCGGAGCCTGCAGCGCAGTCCACCCGGATCCACGCCACGGGGACGCCGTCCTGCTGCAAACCGAGCCTGATCAACTCACAGAACTCCAGGTAAGACCAGCATATATTTATGTTGTGTTTTACACTGTGAGTCTTGCAGCGGGAGGGACTATCTGTGGTTTGTGACCGGACGGGTTGGGTTAAGAGTTCTACACGGTAACTCGTGTGGGCTTCGGGTTTGCCGTCACGGACCACTGACCGTGATATGCGCACCAATCGCTCACCCAGAAACTAGTCTGCAGTCTATTTGTTGTTGAAGTCCGTAGCGTTTTAACGATAGTGGAGATTGTTTGTTGTATCTGCAGGATTTTTTTTCTCTTTTTCTTTTCATTTGGTCTCACAGAAGAAGGAACCCTCGGTTGTTTTAGTTGTTGATGGTTTAGCTGAGGAGAGGGATGCACTCTGTGAGACAGGTCCCATAGAAGAAGGAACCCTCGGTTGTTTTAGTTGTTAATGGTTTAGCAGAGAGGGATACACTCTGTGAGATAGGTCCCACAGAAGAAGAGACCCTCAGTTTTAGTTTAGTTGTTGATGGTTTAGCTGAGGAGAGGGATGCACTCTATGGGACTGGTTCCATAGAAGAAGATGCCTTCGGTTGTTTTGCCATATATAAGGGGCTGACAATTCGGGTCAGAAGGATGCACTCTATGGAGCGTGTTATTATTATTATTATTGTTGTTGTTGTAATATGCGTAAGATCTTATTAAAGAAGACGGAGCCCCTTATGGGCCGCCGCCGTGCGGATCAATTGGTGGAGGAGAGACAGTAGGAGAGACAAGAGTTCCAATCTGTAAAATGTAAGAAAACTTATGAAAATGTGTGACATCGACCCGCACGGTAGATTACAGTATGGATGGTGACTGGGAGGAGGTCTTTAGGACCAAGAAGGGCGCCTTGAAAGACCAAGGGTTGCTAGAAAGTGCTGGAGTGAGGAGGAGAGAGAGACAGTCAGAGAAAGTTAAGTATGTACACGTATTAAGAAAGTATCCGTAAGTGAAATGTTGGAAAGTACAGTAAGTGATCAAGAGGGTGTCGGGAGAGTGTCTACTGAAGGTTACATTGGCAGTTAGGTAGGGAGAGAAATATGGGAAACAAGCAAAGTCGAGAAGAAGGTTACAAAGCATGTGATTTGTTGGCAGAGAGAGAGGAAAAGGTGTATAATACTAGATAGATATAGATGTATATGTGTGTATATATGTATATACTGTATGTGCAAATGGTTAACTGAGCTTGCTTTTAGAGGAGAAGGATTGTTTACTTAAAGCTGCAGTCTGTGTAGCTTTTCAAGGTCAAGAGAGAACCAAGCGAGAGAGAATGCAATACTAACCTTGGAAAATATCTTTGCTTGCTTAAAATGAATTGAAATGAATTTAATTAATTATACTGTCTTACTAGGCAGGAAATATAGCAATTTCTAAGGTATATTCTTACTGGGTTCTGAGGTCACAAATGGAGACGTCTTGGTCTCTTTCATACAGGTGTAAGCTGTCAGAAGGTCCCAGCATATGTGTTATTTATGAGTTCAAATGCAGGGAATAGTTAAACTAAAACAACTCTGTTCAGTTGGTTTTGCAAAGGTGGGGGCTTTCAGACTTGACTCTCAGCTCAGGGTCAAATACAGAGAAAAAAAAGACAAGGGGGGCTGAAAGATACCCACGCATTCTAAAATACTTCAGCGTTTAATACAGCATATAATAGCTTCAGTACATAAGAAAGATAGAATGTCTCAGTCACTCAGCAAATTTTTTCACATAATTTGTCAAAAATAGCGCTCATTCACAATCTCATCTCAATAGAATCATGTACTTTATAACATTATAGCACTCACCTCAATGTTTTTCAACTGATGTATGTATGTTTGTCACACTTTTTGTCTGTGCATCTGTATGTACTGGTACACCTTCAATAGGGGGTGACGGAGCAGACTTGAGCACATGGATGGATGAGAGTTAGTGACCCGTGTTCAGGCTATGATGAATGTAAAATGTGTGATGCAGGTATTGACTGGGAATAAAAGTCCCCCCCATGCATAAGACTTTACTTGGTTGTGATGTGGATGCTTAGACTGTAGAGCTTATATGAAGCTGTGTAAAAAGAAGCAAGCGACCAGTATTGAAGGGGTGGAGCTAGATGATGTAAAGGACGTAATGTTTCATCCCTCGTCCACAAGGGAGGGGGTGAGGAACTTGAGCAGCTAGTAAAAGTTTTTTGTTTTTTTTTTCTCTCTCAAATTTGATAAGACATTGCAGGCAGGAACAGATTAATAATGAATTTACTTAAAGGATCTCACATTTCAAATATTAATAGGTGTTTGTAGATTATTCTGCCCTGATGTAACTCATGTCTCTGTTATTGGTGCTAACATTTTACAGGCCTTATCTGCATCCATCAAATCTTTTTACAATGTTGTACTAACTTGAACCCGGCTACTATTCTTCCAATTGAGTACCCTGGTTCAAAGGGGGGAGGAGAAGGCATAGGTGATCTAGGTATTGCAAATCAGCCATTTTTAAAAAATTTTTGCAACAAGATTCTGATCTATTTGAAATAGAATATCAGCCTGATTGTCTAGCATTGATGCAACAAGAAAATTTAAGTTAAAAAAAAAAAAAAGTTACTGAAAGCCCTTGTTAACAATGCATATTTTGAGTTGTTTTTTATAGATGGTACCAGGGTGATTGACGACTCCACACTGGATATGCAATGGTCACACAACAAGATGTCCTAAAAGCAGAATGCCTCCGCATGTCTCAGTACAAGAAGCGGAACTAAAAAGGCCATCACTGAGGCGTGTAGAGTGGTAGAAGGTAAGACGGCAAACATTTACACTGACTCCCGGTATGCATTTGGCATAGCTCATGATTACGGCCCAACATGGAAGGCCAGACAGTTTTTTACCTCAGCAGGACAGCCAATTAAGAATGATGCAGCGGTGCAGAGCCTCATGGAGCCTCTACTTCTACCTAACAAAGTGGAAAGCTCACACCTATTCCTACACCGGAGAAACAAGAGGCAACGCCATCACAGACCACACAGCAAAGGCAGCAGCCCTCAAGCCGTGGAAGAAAAAAAGAAAAGAAGAATTTGACAAAAACTTTGGACTTTGATAAAAACTTTGGACTTTGATATACTAAGGACTTTACAGTTACAAGCCAGCAAGGAAGAAAAGGAAAAATGGACTAAAAAGGGACGGCGTATGGTGAACAGTCAACAGCACTTGCCCGCCATGATCCCTGTGCCCCATGATGGCCCAGCTGACGCACGGAAAGACGCACCTCTCAAAGCAGCAATGATGTCGACGCTTGAACAAGGACGGGTGGCTCCTGGGGTTTCTGTAGCTGCTGCATCATTTGTCCAGTTTTGCATGATCTTTGCCGAACGCAACAGGGTAGAAGTAAAATTTGCCACATAACACTTGCCTAGACCACTCTACCCATTTCAGGGATTGCAAATTGGCTACACTCAGCTCCCACTTGTTGGGAAGTATGAATATGTGCTTCTTGTTGTTGATGTTTTTCAGGTTGGAGACCTACTCTGTTACCAAAGTAAATAAACAGGTAACCGCACAGAAGCTCATGAATGAGGTCATCTGCAGATACGGGGCACCGGAAGTGATTGAGTCAAACAAAGGTACACACTTCACAGGTGAAATAATGCAACACATCATGTCTGCTTTAGGTATATCCCAGGCTTTTCACGCATCCTACCATCCACGGAGTAGTGGGAAAGTAGATCCATGGGCAATGAAGGAAACGGGCAAATCTTATATTGAGTGTCTCCCATTAGTTTTTCTTTTTCTCCAGAGGGTACATGTCACAGTAGCAGAGTTTGGGGAATGATTTTCTTGTTAATTTTGTCATACGCCTCTCCAAGGAATTGTTAGTAATCCATTCTGCAGTCTCTGCTTTTCTCCCAGGTCCTACAGATGAGTGTCACAATCTGAAACCAGGTGACAGGGTCTATGTGAAAAAGTTTGAGAGAGAAACCCTGTTTGAATGTCCTTACCAGATGTTGCTCACCACTCCAACTGCAGTCAAGCTCGAAGGAAAGCCCACTTGGATCCACACTTCACACTGAAAGAACTCATGATCCTGCATATCCTTTACATGCTATAATGTGGTACAATTCCTCTAACACACACCTTTGACTACTGTACACTAGCCCCCTGTTTCAGAACAAATTAATACAATTAAATGTGCAATATGAAGACTACACTGAGGGTGAGAATCCAACAATGCATCGTGCTAAGAGAGAAGTTGACGCTCCAGGTGGTAACTTTGATCCATATTTATACATAGATGTAATAGGAGTGCCAAGGGGGGTGCCAGATGAATTTAATTCTAGAGATCAGGTTAAAGCAGGTTTTGAGTCCTTATTTGCTATTGTCACTATTAATAATAATGTAGGTTGGATGAATTATATCTATTACAATCAGCAGAGGTTTGTAAACTACAACAGGGATGCTTTGCAAGGGTTAGCTGACCAGTTAGGGCCCACTGCATCCATCACGTTCCAAAATAGAGTGGCCCTGGATATGATATTAGCAGAAAGAGGTGGAGTATGTAACTTCCTGTACGTGTATTATCCCTTTGATCAAAAAGAGTATGAGTAAAGGACTGGATAATATGACACCAACATTTCCCTTGTTTGAAAAAGATGAAGAGCCAGTTCCGATAGTGCCAACCACGTACATTACCAGAAGAATGGAGAGATGGACTAGTACTGCGCTGCCCCGATCTTCTAAGATGAATTGTCAGTGGAATTCCCATTTGCCTAGGGATAGTGCAGAAGACCTTAGGTTCGAGCGAGGGCACACCCTGTGGGGTGTTAACTTGTACAGATAGAGGGTATGGATGCCCGGAAATAAGCCCAGGGAATCCATGGCCTCCTCCTGAGGTGAGGTAGGGATCCCCCCTCCTAGGAGTAGGGACTTACGGGCAGTGGGGAAACCCTGACGCAAGGGAGAGGCGACCAAGGAAAAGTGCAAGGCCTGGTGCTTGATCTCCATATAAGTTTTTAGGGGGGGTTGTGAGGGTATATGTATAAATTGCCATATGTTCTTTATGCTTTTATACCTGTATGCAAGTTCTATTCAATTCTAAAATGAGAAAAACTTATATGTCGCCTTACATCAGATATTCCAAAAGTTTGCAAGGCTGAGAGAGATGTTTCCAGAAATTCAGAGATGATACAGAACCAGACACAAGGCCACGTACTTGGCTGTTTTCCCAGAAGCGCCATATCTAGATAACGACTGTTCAACTACGTATATAACTTTCACTGTCTCAGGCCGGAAATCCGGACTTCCCATATATGGTTATGCTGTGAATTTGAGCCAATGAGCCCATCACCCATTCCTAGTGATGAGACCAAAGGGTATAAGATCTCATGTATTCTGTAATAAAGTGTGCAGTCATGTCCCCGTGTGAGGAGCTATACCAGACTTCCGTGTGTGGTGTTTTCTTCTTTACCGCCGGCAGTGGGGCAAGTGGGGTGGGCCTGATTGGTGCTGTACGCAGAAATTTCCCTGACACCATGACTATGCCACAGTTGACAAAGAGAAGGAACTGATAATAAACTAAAAGGAGGAACTCGTGCTTAGGTTGCATCAGTATTAAGGGGATACAAGGAAGGCAGAGTGTGGCCATAGTCCCAAAACGCTGACACTTAAAGCTTTGAGCCAGAGGATTTGGTCTTGTGATAAGACCTATAGCCTTTATAATAGGGGAATGGGGTATGTAGAAGTGCAATACCAGAGATAACCTTTAGGAGGCTGGAGTTCAGGCTTTCCAAAGAAAGTCTGTAACCTGCCAATTAATCAGGGAACACCTATCTGGGTGTGGCAAAACAAGAGAAAAGATCCCATCTTGCTGAGCTCAGTGCCACCTTCTATGAGTGGTCTGTTGCAAAACAAGCTGCTACTAGGAGTCTGACAGGGAAGGACACCCCCTAGATTGACACCCTAGAAAGGAGATAATTTAGGGACAACGCTTTGATTACGTACGTAATAAGTATATATGTGCGCACATATATTAAAAAAATATCTCAATACAATCAGTATTAGTACGTGCCAAGACGTGACACTACCCAAATCCACCACAAGGGGCAGAGCATGCAGATCAAATGGAACACCAGATAGCATAAAAAATGTGCGATCCAGGGATAATAGTGAATCAATAGAGAAAAACTGATTGGGTGCTCGCAGGGTAAGGTGCAAATACCAACACCTATTTGCAACTTACCCTAAGAGCACCTGGTCAATTTTCTCTATTGATTTATAAGATTGACACCCTGACTGGGTAAAGCTGATGAAATTTTGCTTTGTGTTTAAGGCACGAGGCCTATGTTAGAAAGGAAAAAAGTGGTATGTTATTTAGTGGCCAGACGGTCAAGGATGTGCTGATACATACATGTATATTTTGATGTATTATTGTTACATTCGTCCTGGACTGCCAACAGGAACCTGGTACGAGGGCAGCCAAAACAGACACGAAAAGAAGAAATACGAGTGGCTAGACGCAGGCAGAAAAGACAAGTGAGGTTATGGACAGAGCAGGTACTCAGAACCCCTCAGACTGAACCCACCTCACAGCGGAACACTCGTCCCGAAAAGGACGACCCCATTTTCTTCCACAAGGACGCCAGTCTGAAGGGGAACCAGCGTACTGGCAACAAAGAACAAATAGAGACAGACAATAACAAAAAGACAAGAACAGTAGAAAATCAGACAAACAGATACAAAACAGAGAAAAAACCCGAACACAGGAGCCAGACACACAGGAGCTCTGAGCAGGCTGACTGCTTAGGGATCACATAAAAATGATCAGCAACTCCCAGCCAGGAAGAGCTGAATTATATAGGGAAAAGGGAATGAAGAAGAAAAGTCCTTTTCTGCGCTCCTAATAGGGTCACCTCATTCCAAAGGAATTACTAAGTGCTTATCCAAAATCAAATTTGAAGATTTATTTCATAAAAACCATAGAGGTTAAATAACCTCTTTCCCAAGTACAAAAATTGAAAGCAATGTAAAATATCGACATGCAACCACTTGTTAGTAGAAAAAATTCATTATTATACGTAAAATAATTATTAGTTAAAATAAATATTTTCGCTCTCAATAAAAATTTCATTTGCTGCTTTGGCATCAATGGGTCATCCTCTAAAAAGTATTTAACCGCTTCAATCCATTGATGGTGTAAAATATTGGAGTACAAGGCTGTCACATCCAGAGTGCACCAGATAAAGGTTTTCTTCCAGATATACATACCTTTATGCAATACCATCTATGGAAAGCTTCGTGCATTCAAGCACATAAAGAACACATATCGCTTCATCACGTTGCCGCATGATCCGTCACGCAAAACACTATCTATGAAGCGCTGGTTGCGTTCCACCGAGTAAAAACTAGAGGGGTTGAATATTGCATCATCACGCAGTCACGTGACTTGGACGTCGGAACGCTATGTACATTCCAGTTGGTTTTGATAACGCTACAAGGCTGTACAGCGCTGTTTGCGTTCCATTAAGTAAATACTGGGGTGTTGCGTGTCGCGTCATCACGTGGTCATGTGACAGGGACTTTGGAATGCTACGTGCGTTCCAGATGGTTTTTGATGACGTTAGAAGGCTGTACACGTCACATACAAGTGCCTTATGGTGCTTCACGATGACCAGGTTTCAGAGAAGGATCCTCCTACAGATTAACATATGGTATGTTTAGATAAGTATTTAGAGCGTTATTTGTCATGTGTTATGCTTGAGAAAGGCGTACGGTACGTCGAAACGCGTTGCTTGTCGATATTTTACATTGGTTTCAATTTTTGTACTTGGGAAAGAGGTTATTTAACCTCTATGGTTTTTTATGAAATAAATCTTCAAATTTAATTTTGGATAAGCAGCACTTAGTAATTCCTTCGGAATGAGGTGACCCCATTAGGAGAACAGAAAAGGACTTTTTTAAACCCGATTTTTGCTGGAAACCGGGGTATTCCTCTACTGCAGCTCTCCATGGAACTGGATATTGGAGAACCTCCACAAAGAAACCTCTTGAGGCTTTCCCGGATCCATGGTGCCAGCAGGTTACCATTAGGTGGCCTCCTTAGCACTGGATGAGTAGAATTTATGCTGTTATTCATCTTCCATTTCTAATGGTGTGCGAGGCGCTCTCCCTGAAATCTGTTTTCTTTTATAGGGAAGAGGGAGAAACAGATTGGCTGACAGAAATGTCAATCACCAGCCACACCTCGCTGACACTTGCAGGACTAATTAACCTGGACTAGTAAGCACAGGAGATATTAACCCTGGCTAGTCAGGATAGAACCTACAGAAACAAAGGTATGCTGGCAAATACTTAAAGGGGTTGTCCCGCTGCCCAAACTGATTTTTTTTCCACCATGAATGCCCTGTAGAGTAAAAGCATCACACACTACAGCTTTACCCGTAAAAAACGATATTTTGCTCACCTTTTTATTCCTTTTCTTCCCCTTATAAAGCTGTCCTGAAGAATATTTCAAAGATGGCACCACTGGGTAGTTCCCATGGTGCACTGTGGCCTCTCTCTCCCCAGTGTGCGCGCTCCCGATGACGCCGGTCACATGACTGGGGGACTGGCGTCATAATGGAGATGCACGCTTCACTGCTTTGAATGGAGTCGGCAGCCATGTGACAGCGCCCACCACCTCCGCGACAAGCCCATGCGACAGCGCCCACCAGCGACAAGCCCATGCGACAGCGCCCACCAGCGACAAGCCCATGCGACAGAGCCCACCAGCGACAAGCCCATGCGACAGAGCCCACCAGCGACAAGCCCATGCGACAGCGCCCACCAGCGACAAGCCCATGCGACAGCGCCCACCAGCGACAAGCCCATGCGACAGCGCCCACCAGCGACAAGCCTATGCGACAGCGCCCACCAGAGACAAGTCTATGCAACAGCGCCTACCAGCGACAAGTCTATGCGACAGCGCCTACCAGCGACAAGTCTATGCGACAGCACCCACCAGCGACAAGTCTATGTGACAGCACCCACCAGCAACAAGTCTATGTGACAGCACCCACCAGTGACAAGTCTGTGTGACAGCACCACCACCTCTGCAATAAGTCTATGTGACAGCACATAGTTGGAGTGAGAGAAAAGTGACAGGCCGCCCCCTCCCCCTCCCCACAAAGTGACAGGCCGCCCGACTCCCGCACCCCACAAAGTGACAGGCCGCCCGACTCCCGCACCGCCCCCCTCCCCTACCCTACAAAGTGACAGGCCGCCCAACTCCCGCACCACCCCCCTCCCCCACCCCACAAAGTGACAGGCCGCCTGACTCCCGCACCGCCCCCCCGCCATTTTGCACAGTGGGACAACCCCTTTAACTGTGTGCTGACTGTGATGTGACACTACATTCCCCTCAAACAAAAGGGGCCTCTGGTCCTTAGGGCAAGAAAAAAAGAATATATATATATATATATATATATACATATATATAGTAGAAAGTCCTCCAGGGGATGGGACGGCACAGACACTCTGGACTCAACGGGGATAAACTAACTTGCCTCACTTTATTCAGGAAACAAAACAGAAACCAGTCCAATTCAATGCCAAGGTGCACCACGCAGGGTGCTCGGTGCTCAGTGCTCAGGCTGCAGGATGTTGCTCTCTCCTCAGCTTGTCAGGGCCACTGACTCCCTGGAGCTGCGGTCTTTTATGCTCCATTAATGGGGGTCAGTGCCTACAGCTGAGCTACCTGGCAACTAAGGTGAAGTTGTGGACTGGATCTCCACCCTGTCCAGACTAAGAGCCTGGGAGGAAGATATACTCCATCCACAATCTCACCCTTTACCTGCATACCTAGGCCTGAAACAAACGCATAAATTCCACAATGAGGAGCAAAAAACATAATTTAAGACACCCTGAACAGAACTATTGTGCCTTACACAGACAGCCTCAGTCACAATAGTCTGTAAGGAACAAGTGTACGAAACCTGAGGGGAACTGGAAAAACAGGGAAAATCATGCCAGGTCTAGTGAATAAAGTAAGATAGATCATTACTTTCCAAGAATCGGGATGAGGGCTAATAGTCCCTAACTGGGGTATTTGCAGGAATACACCTGGTTAGACAATGGGTGCCCCACCCAGAAATATTACTGGAAACCCAGTCGATTATCAGGTTATAAAATTTTAACCAGAGTAATCCTAGGATTATATCAGTAGGCAGGCCCTCATATACATACAAAGATATAGTTTATACGTGAAACTGCCCAACCCTTAAGCATATGTCCTGAACAATGTGTCTCAGGCGTAATGGGGACAAATCTACAGTGGAAACACATTGGTTTAGAGAGAGTTTGTATCTTCAGACGGCTTTCCGGACAAACTGAGAATTAATCACATTAATGTCTAACCCACTGTTCAAACAAACACCAGCAGATACGATGTTTTTATCTGAAACTACTTCAGCTGGGAAATTTTGCCTGGACTTACCCAAACAAGCAACTTGTAGATCCTGCCGAATAACTGGTTGCTTGTTCCTGGGTCTAACTGGACAACTGCAAATAAAGTGCCCATCTTACCCACAATAAAAGTGCAAACCTTTCTTTAGACGAATATCCCTACATTCTTTATTAATAGAAACTGTCCCTATCTCCATTGGTTCATCCGCAACCTCTTCAGGGAACATAGACGAGGAGGGAGACTAAAACACTGTCTCTCGCTCTCTCTCCCGCAGACGGCGATCAATCCTAATCGCCAAGGCCATGTAGCATACTGAACCATTGTATTCTTAACCTTGAATGACAGACCAAAACAGAACTGGCTTCTCAAAGCTGGATCGTTCCACCCAGTGTTATTTGCCCAGTGCCGAAATTTTGCGCAGTTGTCCTCAACAGGGTGATTGCCTTGTAGTATCATGCGGATTTTACTTTCAGCGAGGGCGACATGATCCGTATCATCATAGAGCAAGCCTAGAGCGAGAAAAAAAAACTGTCCACTGAAGACAGATAAGGTGAGATGGGTGAAAGGGAAAATGCCCTGGCCTGAGAGTCTCCCTGTAACCAAGAGATTACAATGCCCACACGCTGGATCTCATTCCCAGAGGAATTTGGCCTAAAACGAAAATAGAGTTTGCAAGCTTCACGAAGCGAGACAAAATCACTGCGCTTGCCAGAAAAACGGTCTGGTAGCTCAAGCCTTGGTTCAGATTGCACAGAAACGTCAAATGATGCAGGCAAAGACTTAATGGCAGATAGCTGTTGCATAATGTCCACCATTTGCTGCAACAATGCTAGCACTTGCTGAACCAGGCCTTGCATTGGATCCTGTACAGATATGGCACCAACCTGATTAGTAAGTGCCTGAACAGGATCCATACTGCATCTAGCGCAATTTTATTGGGCCGATTATTATGTTATGTTCGTCCTGAACTGACAACAGGAACCTGGTATGAGGACAGCCAGAATGGACGCGAAAACAAGAAATTCGGATGGCTAGGCGCAGGCAGAACAGATAAGTGAGGTTATGGACAGAGCGAGCACTTAGAACCCCTCAGACTGAAACCACCTTGCAGCGGAGCACTCGTCCCGAAAAGGATGACCCCATTTTATTCCACAAGGAAGGGGTCCTAGGTGAACCAGAGTACTGGCAACAAAGAACAAATAGAGGCAGACAATAACAAAAAGACAAGAGAAGTAGAAAACCAGACAAACCACATATATAAAACAGAACAAACCCGAACACAGGAGTCTGACACACAGGAGCTCTGAGCAGGCTAACTGCTCAGGGAAAATTGAAAATCATCAGCAACTCCCAGCCAGGAAGAGCTAAATTATATAAGGAAGAGGGAGAAACAGATTGGCTGATAGAAATGTTAATCACCAGCCACACCTCGCTGACACTTGCATGACTAATTAACCTGGACTAATAAGCACAGGAGAGGTTATCCCTGGCTAGTCAGGATAGAGCCCACAGAAACAAAGGTGTGCTGGCAAATACTTTACTGTGTACTGACTGTGACATGACAATTATATTACTTTTGCCGCCTGTTATGTTACCGAAATAAAGAAGGAGTGTGTGTGTGTGGAGCTCAATACCCCCGAGTTCACTTTGTTTCTCTTATTGAGAACACTCACATTTTGCTCTACTGGCTAACATGGCATCAAACTATCTCTGTAAAGTATGCAGTGGCACATAAACATAAAGTGTAGACCTAGAATCTTTAATTTGGCCATTGGCATAAAACATAAACCCAATGAATTTATTCCTATAATTGCCGTAGTACAATTACGTCAATTACAAGTACCTTCTACATCCATTCTGAACACCAATACATCTTGTCTATAACAGATATAATAGTTGTGTAATAGGATGGATATAAAAGCTACAAACAAAACTTGGACAAAACAATATACCTATATAGAACTAAACAAAAGACGGGGATGAAGGGAACCTGACCCTCAAATAGAGACGAAAGGGATCCCTGCTTAAAAGCAGGACAATCGCCCTGATTAGGGCAGCCCCACATCAGGAACCTGAGTGACCTATGACCCTTACTCTTCCTAGATGAAAATGGGGAAGTGGCTAAGAATAGATGTTACAAACTATATATAAAGGACCACTATGCCTCAAGGTAGCAAGGTGTAGCTGGAAAATCAGATTAGACAGGGAAACACAGACTATTCCAGAACACCTTCTGACAAAAGTCCACTGATATAAGTCAACAGACCATACCAAGAGCACTTTCAGACATGTGGCTACACAGACTAGATGAAAAGTATAGTTGGCATCCTCTCAGAGATGAAGTCAGAATAAAAGTGTAGTAACCCAGAGTTGTCACTACAAAACTACTACATATAGTTTATTAAAATGGTCATTTTCTCTTTAATAATATATGTAGATCATTAATACGGATATGTCACTTTAATAATACATGTGTTGAAATGGAGTTGGTGATTAGAGGAACCATCAAGTCCCAATCAGTGGGTAGAGCAAACCCATGACTATGCCCCTGTGCCTTATGCTCATGGGAACTATGTAGTGTCCCAGAGGTAGGGGCCCCCACAGCACTTTAATAGCTACCTCCCATGGTGTGTGTATGTTATTGTCTCTTTGTACTGTTAAGTGTTGTAGACTATGTGATGTTATGTGTATTGGCCCAGACAAGTCACAGAAGGGTTAATGTCTGATGTCTGGTGTTATTTCAGTCTAGACTGATTATGTGTCTTGTCCTTCCTAACCTGCTTTGAGCGTGACGTGTGTTGAATGACTCAGATGCAAGGTGGAGGAGTTATGGGTAAATGGTAGTCGGGAAGAGGGAGAGAGAAGAGGTGCGTGCGTGTGAGCTGTTAGAGAGGAGCCGAACAGTAAGTTGCTCCAGTACGTGAGTGAAGATGTGATGGAGAAAGGAAACCATGTGAGGAGATAGGAGATCGGAAGCTTATCCATGCCGCATCCTGGGCTCACTCTTATGGTAATGGGGTGCCCTTCCTCTGGAGAGTGTAGGGAGCAGATCCTGTTTTCCTGGAGTAGGCAGTGGTGAGTACATGGTTCCTCCATTCATCTATCACAGTAACAAGTACATGTGAGAGAGACTGAGTAACTAGATTTGTGGAGTGTGAATTGAGTAGAGAAGAAAAGCATTTGTGAAATGCGCTTAGCGAGTAATGGAATACCCCAGCAAACATCCGACTGATAACTTAGACTGCGGATGCACAAAAAGGGGAACAGTGACTTTTGGATACAAACTTGTAGAGGGGAGAATAAGGAGTACGAGTGTTCGCATACTAATGCTTAAGACTGTGAAATGACATGTAATGGAACCTTATGATTTAATTTTCAAGTAAAGAGAAAACCATATGCCTCCAGTTTGAAATCTATTTCTTTAACTGTGGACTGTTATTTACGTTGATCACTTGAAAGGGGCACTGGCGTCACAAAGACAAACAGGTACTAAAAGATTCTCTACACAGCTGTTATTTATGGGTCCTGTGTACGGCTGGGCCAACTACACTTTGGGTTTTGCAGAAGAGGATGGTAGAGCCACCCGTGACAGAGTAAGTCTTCTACCCCACCATCTTCCCTAGACCAAGGTGGGTACCGGCCCGCTACACCTAGAGACCATAAATTGCCACACCCATTTTCTAGAAAGATCATTGTGCAGTTAGTCTTAGTGAGAGAGTGTGTTAGTGTGTGTAATTAAGGCCAGGCTCACATGACCGTACAGGGATTGTGTATTATGTGGTTCTGTAAGCCTGTGTGATAGCTGTGGTTCACAGACAATCAATTACATTGCCTTACACAGTTCCAATCACATTAGCATGTCGGAAATGCATAATGTGTGAGCGCAAAATAGAGCAGGGCCTAGGACAGAGCCTTGTAGCACCCTACTTGATACATTCTTCCACTTGGATGTGCAGCTTTTTGAGTACTATCACTCAGCCAGTTGTGAATCCACCTAACAGTTGCCTTGTCAATCCCATATTTGGTCATTTTTCAATAAGTATGGTATGAGATACTTTGTCAAATGCTTTACTAAAGTCAAGATATACTATATTCACAGCATTTCCCTGATCAACCCAGTCGGTGATTCTGTCATAGAAGCAAATTAGATTCGTCTGGCATGACTTGTTTGTTACAAATCCATGCTGGCTCTGGTTAAATACTCCATTTTTATCCAAGTACTTGCATACATGCTTTTTAATAATTTGTTCAAAGATCTTTCCCGGTACAGAAGTCAGGCTCACAGGCTTGTAGTTTCCTGGATCCACCTTCTTCCCTTTTTTGAAGATAGTGACAACATTTGCCCTTTTCCAATCTTCTGGGACTTCTCCTGTTATCCAGGAATTTTCAAAGATTACGGCCAGTGGCTCAGCAATTATCTCTGCTGCTTCCTTTAGTATCCTAGAATGTAATTCCTCTGGACCTTGAGACTTGAATTTACATTAGCTAAGTGTTCCCTCGCCATCTCTCAGCTTATAGATAGCCTACATTCTTTTATTCCCCCAATAGCACTGGGAAGATCAGTTGATGTTCCATCTATTTTCTGAGAGAAAACAGATATTTAAATAGATAAATACAGATATATACGGGAGACAGAGTTGTTAAAAACCCTTTCTGCCTTCTCCTTGGGGGTCCTCAATGAGGACCAGTGCAGGAGTGTACCTGCACCCAATGTGTCTGACGATCGGGTGCAGTGTCGGGCCTGTCCCGACATCGGAGCTGTGGAGGAAAATGATGATGTCTGGGCAGGCCCGACATTGGATTGGAAAGGGTTAAAAGGATGGCAGTATCTCCAGTGCCAGATACAACTCATTATACTGAGGGTGGTATTTCCAGTGCCAAATAGGACACATTATACTGAGGATGGTATCTCCAGTGCCAGATACGACACATTATACTGAGGACGGCATCTCCAGTGCCAGATACGACACATTATACTGAGGGCGGTATCACCAGTGCCAGATACGACATATTATACTGAGGATGGTATCTCCAGGCACCAAGCTTCAAATTCTGATCTTCAGGAATTAGACTGTACTGAATGTTGCCTTGTTTGTCTGGAAGTGCAGTAAAAGTGAATTTTATCATTCCCCCGACCCCTGAAACTCTTTCCCACTAGGAGACATCTGCACTATGTATCATACTGCACCACCCTCCAGCAGCAGGGATCACAATCCCTATCAACCATAAACTTTGTTTGTAGCAAGACCGGGTGGAAGTGCAACTACCAAGCTACCCCTCACTCCGGCCTGCTGTAGACTGGCATCACAAATGACAATCACCATCATCCACCATTACTCTTTTTACTTGTAGAATTAGAGATGGGAGTCAGAGTGCATAGCCACCGTGAACCCAAGTTGATTCCCCATTCCTTCTGCTTGCTAAAAATGTGCCAAGACGAATTTTGATTGACTGGCTTAGCTGTTACTCCAGGCAGCCCACCATTCAGACAATAAACCAGCATAAACGTGTTCATGTCATTGCCCAGCTCCAGAATGACAGTGAGCAAGTGCTTGAAACAGGATCACATGGACTGGGGCTGACACCATGACATCACCATATTCCTTTGTTAGATAATGACAGAGCCCCTGCAAATTAGCACATGAAGTACTACTTTAGTTTTATAGCCCCTTTTGACTCCATTTTAAGTATAGCAAAAACCAGGTCAGCCACATAAAATAAACACAATTAGCCACACAATTTCAGAAATGTAGATGGGCATATTCAATTTTTAAAGGGAACCTGTCCCAAGATGCATTCTAACCTAATCATGGGCAGCATGAAATAATATGTAAACTATGTAAAGACCAAAATAATACCACCACACCATGACCACATAATACCATCATGGTCTCTCAGGGCCCCCATTTTTAGTAATAATGCCCTTCGGGTCCACCTTTTAGTAATAATGTCCATCCTGGATCCCTTTTAGTAAAAATGCCCTTCATGACTCCCTCCTAGTAATAATAATAATGCCCCTCCTGGTCCCTGTTTAGTAATATCAATGCCCCTCCTGGTTCGCATTCAGTAATAATGCCACTCAATGTCCTTTTAGTAATAAAGTCCTTCAGGGCCCCTTTTTAATAATAATGCACCTTAGTGCCACCTTTTAGTAGTAATACCCATCTAGGCCACATTTTAATAATAATGCCCCCCATCGTCCCCTTTAGTAATAATGTCCATCCTAGCCTCATTTTAGTAATAATTGCCCCTCATGGCCACCTTCTAGTAATAGTAATGTCTTGCCTGTCCTTATTTTGGTAACAAGAATGCTCCTTTTGGTAATAATAATGGCCCTGTTGCCCCCTTATAATAACTAATTGACCCGAAGTTCGCTACACTAACATAAAAAGCTTGGAAAAGTGTGTGTGTAGCAGCATGTAGCAGCACTGAGTGTGTGTGTGGCAGTGCTGAGTGTGTATGTGGCAGCGCTGAGTGTGTGTGCGTGTGGTAGCACTGAGTGTATGTGGCAGTGCTGAGTGTGTGTGTGGCAGCACTGAGTGTGTGTGTGAGCGTTGTGTGTGGCAGCGCTGTGTGTGTGTGTGGCAGGGCTGAGTGTGTGTGTGTGGCAGCGCTGAGTGTGTGTCTCGCAGCGCTGAGTGTGTGTGAGAGAATCTGTGTGCTAGCGTTGAGTGTGTGTATGTTTGAGCGTGTGTGACAGCACTAAGCATGTGTGGCAGTGTGCAGCAGCACTGAGTGTGTGTGTGGCAGTGTGTAGCAGCAGTGAGTGTATGTGTGTATGTGTATGGTAGCGCTGAGTGTGTGTGTGGCAGTGCTGAGTGTGTATGTGGCAGCGCTGGATGTGTGTGTGTGGTAGCGCTGAGTGTGTGTGTGTATGTGTGTGGTAGCGCTAAATTGTATGTGTGGCAGCGCTGAGTGTATGTGTGAGTGAGTGTGCGTAGCGGCGCTGAGTGAGTGTGTGTCAGCATGTCAGCATTGAGTCCCTCACCGCTCGCCTTCTTCCCTCACTGCTCTGCGCTGCTCGTTTGTGTGTGTTTGCATCTCTCTCCGGTGCTTCATGCAGTAGGGACGTTCATAGTCTCGTGTCCGTGAAGGAGAGAGATGTCGCAAAACTATGAATCTCCCTAAGGGCTCACATGCACTGACGATCCAACTTCCCTGCAATGCGAGAGTGAGTGAAAACGCATGATAATGAAACCAATGATTTTCAATGGTTTCATTCTCATTTGCAATGTTTTCAATGTAATCCCACATTGTAATGAAGAATGGGCAATATCGACCATTGTTTCGAATGGGGCCAGCAGTAGCAGTGCTAGCCCCATTGAAAACATAGGCAGAACATTGCGCTCCCCTGACACAGCAGTGACAGCTATGGCAGGGAATTCCTTCACCCCCGCGGCGACAAAGGAATCCTCTGTCACAGCTGTCACAGCTGTGGCAGAAGCCCGTGATGCTATCACATTTCTTTCAATGGGGCCAGCACTTCCCTGAAAATCATAGCAAGCTTTAAAAAAAGTAAAAAAAAAAAAGTTTAACTCACCTAGAAGACCCGTCTGGCTCTTCTCTCCAGCCCTGGCAGTCTTCTTCCCTGTTCTGGAGGCCGGGGATTGAAAAATCCCTGCCTCCAGAAAGCGCTGCCTCTGATTGGCTGAGCGCTGTGGCCAATCAGCGGCAGTTCCCATCTGTCATTGAAAGACAGCTGCCGCTGACCCCATTGAAGACAATGGGCGATATCGGCCATTCTTCTTTGCAATGCAAGATTACATTGAAAACATCACAAATGTGAATGTAATAATTGAAAATCATTGATTTCATTATCCTGCATTTTCACTCACTCTCTCATCGCAGGGAAATCGGATCACCAGTGGGTGTGAGCCCTAACGGCGCTTACCACTCGCCGCTATAATTAATATGGAGAACTTTGACGGGGCTTGACGGGTCACTCAATGTACCCACCTCAAATTTGGGGATTTTACGGCGGTGGTGAGGGTCTAAGGAATCGAAGGACACCAAAATAATCCTAAGGTGAGGAAAAGTGCTAAAAGACTGGTGCAGGAAAAAGCATGTAGGCTTATTTATATTAGATGTCTGTTATATGCATTAAAAACAACACATATACTCACCTGTGTCTCTCCTGCTAGAACACTTGTATCTGCAGATTTCAATTGTATGTTGTTGTTGGCACGTTTGCTGCAAATTAAGCTAGCTTGAAAATATGGACTCACGGTTGTCTTACTTTCTGTTGTTACTCACATGCGAAGCTGAGGACCTGCCCAGCTGTCTTACACTATGATACTTTGAAACCCTCAGGAACCCCACCCTATACCTGACATCTAATTATCCCCATATTTCGCTGTGTAAAAGGGGATAAAGCTTTGTTAACAACAGTCAACTGATATTGACAATAAGCAAAATATAAATGTGAGTCATGGCAATCTGCCATGTAACAAACAGCTGAATCAGACGTATTGCATCAACAAGGCTGTTTTAAAACATCAGTGAGCCCAGTGTAAAGGTGCAACAGGTACAACTACTTGAAGAATCGGAGACCTAGGGCAAATTGTGGTTTTCTAGATACTGTATCTCTATATGTAGTCTCCTGTGGTCCACTCTGAATAACCCTTTCTAATATGCCCTCTAGGGACTTCCCTCTATTTAAGTGCAGACTTTACAAAAAGTGATTAAAAAGTGGCACATCTATGTATTCAAATAAACAATTACTGGTCACTTCCCATCAGCAAAAGCCCCGAGAGATCAGCCCCGAAGTTTTGCACTAGAGCCAGAGCCATACTTCTAGTGTCTGAGGAGACAGGGGGACAACCAGAAAATGCTGAGTACCATAGCAAACATTTAGAGCCCAAAATAAATTAGACTCCAGAATAAACCACCTAAATTAATTAGACCCCATAACAGCCACCCATAAATAAGACACCATAACAAATCCCCTAAATAAATCAGACCCCAGACCACCTCAATATATAGTAGAAACTTATATGGGTCATGTCCACTCTACTATGTTTTTGCATCCTGGGGATGAGCCACTCTGTGTCCTGTTGATCCCTATTCTGTACTGTCTCTCTCAAGAGTGTTTCCTGCATTCTGTCTTTCCTTCTCTGTTAAACTTCTCTTTAACTGTAACAGAGAAGGACAGACAAATGGGGTACTGCTAGGGAAAAGTGATATGGAAAAAGACCTGGGAGTACTAGTTGACTGTAGACTTAACTGGAGCAATCAATGCCAGTCAGCTGCTGCAAAGGCAAATAAAGTTTTAGGGTGCATTAAAAGAGGTATAGGGGTGATGGACGAAAACATTATTCTTCCACAATATAGGGCACTCACATGGAATACTGTGTACATTTCTGGACACCAGTATTCAGAGAAGGACATTGCAGTGCTTGAGGGCATTCAAGGAAGGGCAACTAAATTAATAAACAGAATAAAAGGACTGCAATACCCAGAAAGGCTATCAAAATTGGGATTTTTCACCCTGGAAAAATAGACAGTTAAGGGGTGACCAAAAAACTATGTATAAATACATTAGGGGATAATACAAGGATTTCTCCCATGATCTATTTATATCCAGGACTATGACGGTAACAATAGGGCATCCTCTATGTTTAGAAAATAGAAGGTTTCATTAGCAACATAAAAGGGGGTTCTTTACTGTAAGAGCAGTGAGACTGTGGTGTCACGTCTGTCTCCTGAGACCTGTGATTCTTCAGGTGCTCTGGAGTTCTTCTGTTCAGGTGTGGAGGATTGTGCTGGCTGGGCGTGTGTGTGTCTCCAGTCAGCCAATCACTCCAGGTCAGTACATATAAAAGCTGTCTTCCTAGGTGTGGGTGTGGTCAGCTTTCTCTGTTCTCATTCTCTTTCTGTGTGTTGTGTGAGCAGGTTCTAGGTGTGGTGGCTGCAAGAGAGTTTTGTGTCTTGTGGTTTTGTTTGGTTATGTTGCTGGACTCCTGGTTAGTGTAGGGACTAGCGTTATAGCCCGGAGCCGTGATGTGGCCCTCTTGCTTCCATATTTTGGCCAAAATGTCAACAAATACCTGGCATTTATAGCATTAACATCTGCTACTAATGTTTGCGTATTGGCTGCTGTATTCTTATCCTGTCTAGTTGTCCCTGTTGGTTGTGGAATTTGTATGCAGCCTAGCCTGGGTACGAGGGTTCCTAGGGGCAGCAAGGGCCCAGATCCAAAGACCGCTGGGCCGCCCCCAATTGGGGCATTGTCCCCGCACAGGTAGTGTCGCGTGTTACCGATGCTGGATTGGTGCTGAAGGTGTAGTAGCCGAGCCAGTCGCTGGAGAGTAGTTAAAATAGCCAGGAGTCGTTATCGGGAAGTCACGGTATGCAGTACAAATGGGATGAGACAGAAGTGTAATCAATAGAAGCCAAAGGTCAGCAGCAGGTATCAGTATGCATTAGAGGAGGAGGAGAAACAGGAGCTTGATCAAGGTGGTAAAAACAATAATCACGCATTGAGGTAGTGGCAAAGACAGGCTTTTATAGGAGATGCAATCAAGGTAAGAGGCGGGGTCAGGAACATGAGACAGGGGCTAGATAACTGGCATCAGAGAACAAGGCTGAGACATATGCAAGGAAAGTGTTCATAAGCTGGATAGCTCAATAAGAAGGGTCAGTGCTTGCAGTACAAGAGGTTCCCGCTGCAAGTCCTGACAGTAGCCCCCCTCTTCCAGGGTATCCTCTGGATGTCCCAGGGGCTGGCTTATGGGGGTACCTCCTGTGGAACTCCCTAGTGAGTCTTGGTACATGCACATTCTGGTCTGGCTCCCATGAATTTTCCTCTGGACCATACCCCTTCCATTGTACTAGGTACTGTATTTTACCTCTCTGAAGTCTGGGGTCAAGAATATTCTCTACCACAAACTCGCCCTGGCCCTGAACAGGAAATGGCTTTAGTAAGGAAACGAGAAAGATAGGGTGAATCCTCAGGTTGCCCAGGAGCTTCAGTCGGAATGCCACCTGGCTGACCCTTGCTGCAATTGGAAAAGGTCCTAAGAATCTTTGATGAGTAACAGCATCAAAAAACTTATTCCCACATAAAGTGACATATATCAGATTGGAAACTAGGGCCCTACTCACCATGGCATTTTGCTGAACCAAGCTCCCTGCATCTTGACTGACAAGACTGCCTCCCTGAGAAGAGATGCTGCCAGCTCAGTATCACCACTGCTTAGGGTTGGACACCACTTCAAGCCATTTTTGCAGGCAGCCTTTCTGCTTATATGGCCTTTATCTGGGTTTCCTTTATAGAAGATACTCTGGCGCGGGTTAAAGCAAAGCATTCTTCACTTTGTACCAACCATGATCCGGCAGCCAACTGATCACTTCTAACTCAGGTATGTGTATATGTTACATCAGCACATACACTATATGGCCAAATGTATTTGGACACTGCAGAAAATCAGCAAATATGCAAATACTGAGTTTGCCAAACAGTATGCTGGGAAGGGCATGGGTAAAATAAAAAGCTGCTCATTGTGTAATAACTATTCATTAGAGATGAGCGAGCGTACTCGTCCGAGCTTGATGCTCGTTCGAGTATTAGGGTACTGGAGATGCTCGTTACTCGTGACGAGTACCACACGATGTTCGAGTTACTTCCATTTTCTTCCCAGAAAAGTTTGCGCCGTCTTCTGGCCAATAGAAACACAGGGAAGGCATTACAACTTCCTCCTGTGAAGTTCCAGCCCTATCCCACCCCCGTGCAGTGAGTGGCTGGGGAGATCAGGTGACACCCGAGTATAGAAACTGGGGCCGGCCGCGGCTCGCCACAGATGCACGCTGAGAGACATTAGGGAAAGTGCTGTCCTGCTGTAGCTGCTATAGGGAGAGTGTTAGGCTGTTATCTTCGTCTTCAAGAACCCCAACGGTCCTTCTTAGGGCCACATCTGACCGTGTGCAGTACTGTTGAGGCTGCTTTTAGCAGTTTTGCACATTTTTTTTTTTTTGTATATCGGGCGTGCAGACCATAGCGTCCTCAGTCTGCAGTCATTTTACTGAGTATAGGGGCAGTACTGGTGAGGCAGGGACAGTGGTACAGGGAAAGAGATATACTGGCTATATAGGCAGTGGGCTTTTTCAAAAAAATTGGAAAAAAAAAATCTTTGGGCTGCCTGTGACCGTGTTCAGTTTACTGCGTGTCTGCTGGGGGTAGTAGTCGCTCATTATTACCCAGCTAAGCGTTACAGCAGGCTTGCGCATAATTGTTTCTGGGCTCTGCTGTGTCCGTTACATGATCGCCGTCATCCCGCCAGAGGGAAAGAGTATACATATATACGCTGCATACGGTGTCTGTCTGGTTTTTCACCTCACCATTTTAAAAAATTGAAGCAAAATACTTAAGGCCTACCACTGGCCTTTGGCCATTTGACTGGTTCTGCCCTGTGAATTCCAGTAGCTCAGTCATACGCACCTAGGTCTGACTACAGGCTTGCGCATAATTGTTTCCTGGCTCTGCTGTGCGTTTCGTAAGTGAAGTCAGCCTCCAACCACAGGCCAATAAGCGGCACATTTAATTACAGCGTTCTGTTTCTGCTCTACTCGTAATACACCATGCTGAGGGGAAGGGGTAGGCCTAGAGGACGTGGACGAGCCACCTGACACCTAGACAGAATGAACACTGTGTGGGCACATGGATTCCCCATCGCTACGTAACTCTTGGCAACATTTGCAGCTCCTGACGGAGGTGGCACAGGATTGGAATGAAGATCGAACGTCGATTTGTCAGTGATTCTCAACTGCATTATGGGCTATCGCCCCGCCCCTTTTAAAGAGGGTCGGTGCCTAGCCCTGCCAACCCTCTGCAGTGTGTGCCTCCGGTTCCTCCTCATCACAGAGGCAATTATAAATTGACATGAGGGTGGTGTGGCTAGAAAGTGAGCGTGTGGCATGGGGGCAGCTGAAGGGAGCGCAGTGACACTTTTGTGTGTGCAGCAGACGCTGGGTCGTGTGGGGTGGTTGGGCAGCATGTTACCCAGGAGAAGTGGCAGTGGAGTGTCATGCAGGCAGTGATTGTGCTTTGTTGGAGGTAGTGTGGTGCTTAGCTAAGGTATGCCTTGCTAATGAGGGTTTTTCAGAAGTAAAAATTGTTGGGGGGGGCACTCTTGCCGCTATGGTGGCTTAATAGTGGGACCTGGGAATTTGAGATGCAGCCCAACATGTAGTTCCCCCCCGCCTGCCCTATCCGTTTCTGTGTCGTTCCCATCACTTTCTTGAATTTCCCAGATTTTCACAAATGAAAACCTTAGCGGAGCATAGGTCCCATACAAAAATGCTCGGGTCGCCCATTGACTTCAATGGGGTTAGTTACTCGAAACGAACCCTCGAGCATCGCGGGAAGTTCGACTCGAGTAACGAGCACCCGAACATTTTGGTGCTCGCTCATCTCTACTATTCATTCATCTGATCGAGCACTTATGGGATGAACTAGAGCGACGGGTACGACACTGCCACCCACGTCCATCTTCAAAACAATCTCTTCTCACAGCCTTGCACAAGGAATGGCGAGCTATCCCTGCCCAGACTTACAGACCAGAATTTGTGGAAAGTATGCCTTGACGTATTGCCGCAGTAATACAAGCAAAAGGAGGGTCAACACGTTACTAAATCAAATAATAAAGCACTTTTCTGAGAAACATGCAATGTCCAAATACTTTTGTCCATATAGTGTATACCAGTATGAATAAAGCTACACCATTGCTTCTTATTGACTAAGGTTTAATAAATTATACTACCACAGGAAAATAGGGTCAGCCCACCTTCGACAATACTGCGACAGGAAGGACGAACAAGTGGATTGTTTTTTCCAAAGCTTTATTGATTTACCCACATGTTATAACTAATACTGGAAGTGGTCCTCATTAACGTTGAGCAATTAGTAAAATATTTGGGTGAGGACTGCCCTACCCAATTTTAAAAAAAATATCATAAATCTGAAAAGCCGATTCCAACTCCCATTAAAATCAATGGGGGTGAAAAAAGAAAAACAGTTTCATTAACGTGTGTGTATCAGTTGTTAGCATTTTTGTCTTTTAGTGCTGGGGTCCTAGGTTCAAGTCCCATCAAGGATAACATGGACTTTGAAAAACTCTATCCAGCTGTTGCCCTTGGTTGGATTTGAACCTACAACTCGTGCACTGCTAACAAATAAGCCACCACAACTGTCCTTTCTGCTAAAAAGGAGTAGAAGAGCAGGAAGAATTAACACAAAGAGAACATAAAAATTAGATCCAGATGCTGCTCTTAGGCAAATTCGAACCCAGAACTGCAATGCTAACCACTGAGCCACCACACCTTTCATTTTTGCTCCATAGAAGAACAGAAAGAAAAGCACAAAGAGAACATTAAAACAGTGTTCAGATGTTGCTCTTGGACCTACCAGAGGAAAAGCCTAATTTCACCTGCCAGAAATGCAAGCTTGTGTCTCTACTGGAGGAAAAGGTGCATAGTCTTCAGGAGAGAATAGCTAAATTGAAGCTCATCAAGGAAGGTGAGGATTTCCTTGACAGAGCAGAGGAAAGTCTTCAAAATGTTGAAGAGAAAGATATGTCTAGTGTAAGTGCAGAAGCAGAGACATGGAAGCATGTGACCCAAAGAAGCAGGAGGATCAGGAGTCAGCCAGCACCCATACTGCTCGGGAACCAGTACCAGGTTCTCACGCAGGATGGCCTGGTACTAGTTCCTGAGCAGAAGGAGAAAGAGGTACAGCAAGAAATGATTCTACCCACAAAGAACAAAGCAGAGGAGAAAGAGGTACAGCAAGAAATGCTTCTACCCACAAAGAACAGAGCAGAGGCGAAAGAGGTAAAGCAAGATATGCGTCTACCCACAAAGAACAGAACAGAGGTTGTGAAGAAGAAAAGGAGAGTGGTGGTTGTAGGGGATTCTCTACTGAGAGGAACAGAGGCTGCTGTTTGCAGACCTTACACCTCACGAGAGGTGTGCTGTCTTCCAAATCAAAGATGTGTCTGATAGGCTGTCAAGACTCTTCAGTCTTACAGACCACCACCCATTCCTACTAATACATGTAGGGACAAATGACACTGCAAAAAAAGACCTTGCAACTATCTGCAGAGACTTTGAGACCTTGCAAAGAAGGTGAAGAAACTAGGAGCACAGGTGGTCTTCTCATTCATCCTCCCAGTGGATGGCCATGGAATAAGAAGATGGAACAGGATTCTAGTGGTGAACAACTGGCTACGTTGATGGTGCCATCAGCAAAGATTTGGATTTCTAGACCATGGAGTGAATTACCTATACGATTGACTGCTTGCTAGAGATGGGTTGCACCTTACAAAAATAGGCAAGTATATATTTGGTGGGCGCCTTGCTTCACTCATTAGGAGAGCTTTAAACTAGAACAATATGGGAAGGGAAATGAAAGGCCAGGTAAAAATATACAGCTAATTAATACATTTAAGAACCTTGCTATTAGAAGTGGAAAGAAAAGCCAAAGACAAAAAATTCAGAAGGAAAGTAGAGGAGCAAGAGACCAATCACAAACTAAAATGTTTCTACAAGGAGAACTGGAGCTCCTAACACAGGAAGAGAAATATGATGTCATATGCATCACAGAAACTTGGTGAAATTATACACATGATTGGAATACAAGGCTTGAAGGATACAACTTATTTGTAAGAAACAGACCTAAAAAAAGGGGAGGAGGTGTTGCATTGTATGTTAGAAAAAAAATTGATCTCCACAGAGATTTAAGCTTTGAGAGAATGGTAGTTCTGTAGAAAATGTTTGGGTAAGAATACAAGGAGAGAACAACAGAAAGGACACCATTGTAAGCATTTACTATAGGCCACCTGGACAAGCAGAAGTAGAAAGAGTATCATCAGATGGCCAAGCTCTCAAAAAAGTACAACATAGGAGTTTTTTAACTATGCAGACATTTGTTGGGAGTCTCTCTCAAATAAAAGTAATGGATCCTACAAATTTTTAGCCGCTCTTCCTGAACACTTTATCTTCCAAAAGGTAGAAGAGAAAACAAGGGGATCTGCTATCTTGGACCTTATTCTTTCCAACAGGGAGATAATGGTTGAGGAAGTAAGGGTGGCTGGGACCTTAGGAGGCAGTGATTATGCTATCCTTGAATTCTGGATAGAAAAAGGAGGAAGACCTGAGAAAACTCAGACCTGAAGGTTGGATTTCAGAAAGGCAGATTTTAATGAACTCAGAAAGAGGGTAAAAATCTAATGACTGGATGTTCCTAAGGACAGAAATGTCTAAGAAGGCTGGAAAATATTGCGAAATGAGATTCTCAAAGCACAATCGTTAACAATCCCTAAAAGAAGGAAGAATGGGAAACATTTAAAGAGACCAGGATGGATGAACACAGAACTTGCACACATGTTAAAAAGGAAGAAAATATGTTTATCAAATGGAAGGAGAGGGGAATATCTAAAGAAGAATATAATGCGGTCTGCAGAAACTGTAGGTCAAGTGTCAGAAAAGCTTAAACTAATAATGAATTGAGGCTTGCAACATAGGTCAAAAGCAATAAAAAGTTCCATCAGACGTATGGCGCCAGTCATGCCGGTACGGACGGACCTTCTCAGTGCTCCGGAAAAGAAGAGAACGTATGCGCGGAGGCCCTGTATTGGTCTTTTGGTTGATGTAAATCCCACATTTATTGTTTAAATTGCATTGTGCTTTATGTTTGGATATGTTTGAAAAAGTCACGGTGACCGCAACGAAACGCATTGCATATGTACCTTTATTAAAGATCCTTAATAGAGATGAGCGAACGTACTCGTCCGAGCTTGATGCTCGGGCGAATATTAGGGTGTTCGGGATGTTCGTTATTCGTAACGAACACCACACGATGTTCGGATGTTCGGGTTACTTTAACTTTCTTCCCTGAGAAATCATTTCTATATGCGCTCAATGGGGCCGGCGGCAGCAGCGCCAACCCCATTGAGAACATATAGAAGACAAATCCTTCTTCTCTGCCACAGCTGTAACAGCTGTGACAGAGAAGAACGATGTTTGCCCATTGAATTCAATGGAACCGGCAATACAGCCGACTCCACTGAATGCAATGGGCTGCCGGCGATCGCGGGATGAATTGTCGGAAAGGGGTTAAATATATAAGCCCTTTCCTGCAATTCATCCAGAAATGTGTAAAAATAAAAAATATATATATACTCACCTGGTGCCGACAGACGGAGTTCAGCGCGGCAGGCTGCAGTTCTCCTGAACTGCTCTGAACAGCTGTGAGTAGTATTCAGCAGCCGGGGATTTAAAATCCCCGCCTGCTGAATAAGATGCCTCTGAATGGTCACAGCCTGACCAATCAGAGGCCAGCCCTCACTCACACCCATTCATGAATTCATGAATGGGTGAGTCAGGGCTGCCTCTGATTGGCTCAGGGGCAGGAGAGCAGCCCTGACTCACCCATTCATGAATTCATGAATGGGTGTGAGTGAGGGCTGGCCTCTGATTGGTCAGGCTGTGACCATTCAGAGGCATCTTATTCAGCAGGCGGGGATTTTAAATCCCCGGCTGCTGAATACTACTCACAGCTGTTCAGAGCAGTTCAGGAGAACTGCAGCCTGCCGCGCTGAACTCCGTCTGTCGGCACCAGGTGAGTATATATATATTTTTTATTCTTACACATTTCTGGATGAATTGCAGGAAAGGGCTTATATATTTAACCCCTTTCCGACAATTCATCCCGCGATCGCCGGCAGCCTATTGCATTCAGTGGAGTCGGCTGTATTGACGGCTCCATTGAATTCAATGGGCTAACATCGTTCTTCTCTGCCACAGCTGTTACAGCTGTGGCAGAGGAGAACTTGCTGTGTCGTTCCCATCATTTTCTTGAATTGCCAAGATTTTCACACATGAAAACCTTAGCGAGCATCGGCGAAATACAAAAATGTTCCGGTCGCCCATTGACTTCAATGGGGTTCGTTATTCGAAACGAACACCCGAACATCGCGGGAAGTTCGTTTCGAATAACGCGAACCCGAACATTTTGGTGTTCGCTCATCTTTAATCCTTAAGTGATCTTTTTTGGTCTGATTTTGTTTGGATCTGTTTCGTGAAGCGCCGGGCCTTTTTTCTTTTTCCTTTGCATTTTCAATATTATCTAGTGGTCGAGCCCTATACTTAGGACACAACGGGCTGTGACTGGCTCCTCCAGGGATCTGTGAAACAAGAACATGGATTCCCATTATTTGGATTTACTACACACATACCAGGACCTGGAGGTGTTGTGTGGGTAGCCCATCCTGGGGCATTCCCACCTTCACCGGGTAACTCCGGCTTATATTCACATTTATTTTATTTTGTCCTTGTCCAGTGGGTTGGTGCGCTGTCCTCACATTCATTTCCTTGTTAGTAAAGCATTTGACAAAGTATCATATACTATACTTATTGAAAAAATGACCAAATATGGGATTGACAAGGCAACGGTTAGGTGGATTCACAACTGGCTGAGTGATCGTACTCAAAAAGTGGTCAAAAATGGCTGCACATCCAAGTGGATGAATGTATCAAGTGGCGTTCCACAAGGCTCTGTCCTAGGCCTAGTGTTGTTCAACATTTTTATAAATGATCTGGAGAAGGGAATTGATGGGAAACAGATCAAATTTACCGACGACACAAAGCTAGGAGGGATAGCTAACACTAGGGAATAGAGAGAGAGTATTCAAAAAGATCTAGAAAAGCTTGCACAGTTAGCAGCATCTAACAGGATGGTATTTAACAAGGAGAAATGCAAGGTTCTAAATCTGGGCAAGAAAAATGAAGAAAGTACATACAGAATGGGAGGAATTGGGCTAAGCAGCAGCACATATGAAAAAGACTTGGGTATACTAATAGATCATAGACTGAACATGAATCAACATGAATGTGATGAAGCAGCCAAAAAGGCAAACACAATTCTGGGATGTATTAAGAGAAGTCTAGATCACGTGAGGTAATTATCCTCCTCTACTCTTCCTTAGTCAGACCTCATCTGGAATACTATGTCCAGTTCTGGGCATCCCACTTTCAAAAAGACATAGACAAACTGGAGCAAGTTCAGAAAAGAGTTACAAAAATGGTGAGCGGTCGGAAAATCATGCCCTATGAAGAACGGTTAAAGGATTTTGGAATGTTTAGCTTGCAAAATGAAGGCTGAGAGGAGACTTAATAGTTGTCTACAAATATCTGAAGGATTGTCACAGTGCAGAGGGATCAGCCCTATTCTCATTTGCACAAGGAAAAACTAGAAGCAATTGGATGAAACTGAAAGGGAGGAGACACAAATTAGATATTAGAAAAAACTGTGATCAATGAGTTACCACAGGAGGTGGTGAGTTCTCCTTTAATGGAAGTGTTCAAACAAAGGCTGGACAAATATCTGTCTGGGATGATTTAGTGAATCCTGCACTGGGCAGGGGGTTGGACCCGATGACCCTGGAGGTCCCTTCAAACTCTACCAGTCTATGATTCTATGAGTTTTTGAACCTACAACTCAAGTACCGCAAGGCAGCAGTGCTAACAACTGAGCCAGCACATTTCTTTTTTTCTCACTTCTCCAAAGGAGGAGAAGATGAAGAACAGTAATCAGAAATACAAAGAGAACATACAAATTTCATGCAGATGTTGTCCATAATCAGAGGTGAACCAAGAACCCCAGCACTAGAAGGCAACAGTGCTGGCCACCAAGATTTTTTTCTCCTAACTCATCTAGTTCCTTCTCCAGAGGAGAAGAAAGAGAAAAAGAAGGAGAAGGAAAGAAGATCATCTTATTCTCTTTAGGCCTCCTTCCCACGAGCGTGACGGGCTCCGCCGCGTAATATTACGCTGTGAAGCCCGTCACGGCGCCCCCCAGAGCCCCTATACTTACCTGCGGGAGATAGCGTGAAATCGCTTCCCCGCCCACCGCCGCTGCGTCACCACCCGTCACCGCCCACCGCCGCCGCGTCACCGAGCGTGTCACGTGACGCGGCCGGCCGCGTCATATGGCGTCATATGACGCGCGGCGGTGGGCGGGAAAGCGTTTTTTCACGCTATCTCCCGCTGGTTACAGCGGGAGATAGCGTGAACGGACGGCTTCCATTGACTGCAATGGAAGCCGTCAGTGCGTACAGCCCGTCCTCACCCGCAGAAAATAGAGCATGCTGCGGGTGAGAACGGGAGAAATCGCGGTGCGTAATTCCGCGGTGGAATTACGCATCGTGAGCATTGTGCTATTAGGTTCAATAGAACCTAATAGCTGCGGGCAACGCAGCGGATTTTCGCCGCGAATTACGCGGCGGAAATCCGTTCGTGGGAAGGAGGCCTTAATCTCTTTCTTACCTTTCTCCTCCCTCTTCTCCTTCATATGCTACTTATTTTCCTCCTCCTTCTCCTTATTCCTATTCCTACAATGGCAAAGTTTTTAGCACTGTTTCCTGGCATTGCAGGGTTCCTAGGTTTTAATCTGCTCAAGTAAAACATCTGCATGGACTGTGTATGTTCTTGTTACGTCCATGCAGGCTGTGGGGAAATGACTTACATGAATGCACCCCAAACGAGGGCTGGAGGGAAGGGATTGGGGATGGCAGGTTACATGCATACACACTGAACACGATATAAACTGAACTACAAATGCCACACACTTACCTAGAATATCAATATCAGCAGATAGAAAAGCTATGCAGATTCCGCAAATCAAGGTAAACCTCTGAATAGGTTTTTTATGTTCTCTTTGTGTTTATTCGTATTGTTCTACCCCAGAGCAGTACGGTTAAGTTTGGTGGCTTAGTTATTAGCAATGCTGGAGTTGTAGGTTCAAATCTGACCAAGGGTAACATCTAGATGGAGTTTTTCAAAGTCCATGCAGATGCTATCCTTGATGGGATTTGAATAGAGATGAGCGAGCATACTTGTTCAAGGGGTTCTGACATGAATAATGTTTTTATGCTTTAGCAGCCATTGTTCCCTGGTCTGCCTAATGGACACAGGGAACCCACTATTTAATGGCTGTTAAAGCATAAAAACATGATACTTACCTTGTCTCCTGTTGTTGTTGACATCGGGGGGGGGTCATCTCCCGGCAGGCGCTGTTCTTCTGCTTCCTCCTCCACGAGGCGTGCCGCTCCGGGATCGCGTGCATGCGCAGTTGAGAGGTGCCCTCTGACAGGAGTCAGGACAGGCCGTGTCTCCACTGCGCACGCGCAGAATCTCGGAGTTCAGCCAGGACGGACGGGACGCCCACAGCAAGCACTGCTTGTGACGTGCTTGCTGTGGGCGGCCCGTCCGTTCACCTCGGAAGTGGCTGACGGACGGAGCAGAGCAGGAAGCGGTCATTTTGACCGCTCCTGCTCTGCTTCTACAAGCCACAGAAGAATATGCCGGCTGGAAGGGACATGCCTGGCGATCGGTCTTGGCCAGGCAAGATGAGTACAATTTTTTTTTTTTAGTGTCAGAACCCCTTTAAGGTGATTTACTCGCGAGAGCATTGCCTTTTTCGAGTAACTGCTGGCTTGTTCCTGAAGATTCAGGGGGGCCGCAGGGGGCGGCGGAGGGGAGAGGGGTGGAGAGAGAGAGATCTCTCCCTCTCAATCCCCTCCGCAACCCCCCACGCCCCCCCCCCCCCCCGAATCTTCAGGGACAAGCCAGCAGTTACTCGAAAAAGGCGATGCTCTCTCGAGTAAATCGCCTTAACGATTATGCTTGCTCATCTCTAGATTTGAACCTTGTACCCCAGAACTAAAAGGTAACAGTATTTACCACTGAGTCACATTTGTAGAAACACACTTACTTTAATTTGTAAAATGATTTTCTGATGATTTTTGCAGAAAATCAGATTGAGATGACCCGATCTAACTTTGCAAAAATCAGCTAGATTTTATAGTCCAGATGATCACAATGAGCAACAATAGTCCCCATTTACTTCTATGCACCTGTGGACATATTACAGCATGTTGGCTGATACCACCTGCAAATCTTTAACGGTGATGCTGTGGATCATGTTTGTGATGTTTTCCTTGAGCTCATCCAGGCTGTTCTTTACACTTTCTGCTTTAAATTTCCCCACAGAAAAAAAGCATGTGGTGGCCATAACTCCTTGCTTACAGTGTGTGTTAGGGGTTGTTCAAACCACGTTTTTAATGTACATTTAGCATATACATTGAAAGTACAAGTTAAAAACATGCGGATTCTGTAGTTGAACACTGTTTTTTAGGCATTTGACAGCCAAAAACATACATACATTAAATGTCTGAAAACAGATAGCTTTATGTTTCCGTGTGCTTCCTATTAACTATAGTGTGAAAGAGAAACATATACATTGAACATACGTTCTATTGTGCGACAGGAAAGCGTGGCAGGCGACTCTTTTCCATCCAACAAAAAACATACATGAATGTAGGAAAGGTCAAACATAGACAGAAGTATGAACTTTGAACTACTTTTGACCAATTCCAGTCTATACATTTTTTGCATTAAAATGTATATGGATTAGAGATGAGCGAGCATACTCGGAAAAGCACTACTCGCTCGAGTAATTTGCTTTATCCGAGTATCGCTGTGCTCGTCCCTGAAGATTCGGGTGCCGCTGCGGCTGACAGGTGAGTCGCAGCGGGGAGCAGGGGAGAGCGGGCGGGAGAGAGGGAGAGAAAGATCTTACCTCCGTTCCTCCCCGCTCTCCCCTGCAGCTCCCCGCTCCGTGCCGGCACCCGAATCTTCAGACCCGAGCACAGCGATACTCGGATAAAGCAAATTACTCGAGCGAGTAGTGCTTTTCCGAATACGCTCGCTCATTCCTAATATGGATGCCTAAAATGTGACATGAACACGAGGCAGCCATCAGCTGCATACGTCCTTACGGAGCACTCAACATAAATGTTGAAATTTGCTTTTAAATTTCAGTTTTGGTAAAAAAGAGTTAAACAATGTAAACAAAATAATTATGAAGTATGTGGAGTCTCTCCAAACTGCAGAAATGGGAGGAGACAAAGAAGAATAACAGGAAGCAAACCTGCAAGAGCTAGCCAAAAAGGAGAGTCTACCACCGTATGAACTGAATACTATGTATATATATCTGCAAACTGATTAAGCACTATCACTTCAATCACAGAAAATATGTGTTGTATATATTTACATGGTTCTGAGGCTCTTCTTGTCTAGTGAACAGAACATGCCATCTCTATGCACCATTTAATAATGGTTTAGCATTGTGACCATTTGATACCCTTGCAGCAGGAGTTCTAGTTCTGTAGGTGCAATAGATCTCCACCTCCTTCCTGTGTTACAGGACCATGTGAGAAACAGACCTGTTGCTCCTGGCTGTTTGCTTTATTCTGAGCCTAACAGATTCTATCGCTGCTGGCTTGTGTCAGAGTGAGATGTATAGGTCCCTCCTGCCTCTGTTAATGAGTCATACTATAGCAGTGGCTTGGCTGTAAATTCCTTCTGCATGTAAATGTGCCACCCTACGTGTGGGCAGGCTTTGTCTAAGGAAATTTTCTGCAGTATGGAAGTTGCTCCTGACGCCTTTTCTCTGACACATGCTGTATTATTTTGCTTACCATCTGCGCTTGTTTATGTCTTGCAGCAGCACATAAGAATATAGAGAGTGTTTTCTGCAAGAAAATGTGACAATTGTTCAGAGCTGTGTCGCAAATACACAGAGGTTAACATAAGAGACCAAAATGTGTGAATGATTGTGTCCCTGAAGAGTGATTCATTGCTTCATCACCACAGTTACAGCACCTTCCTGACTGTGTCGATGCTTATTATGAAAGCAGATAAGACGTTTTTGTATGTGGGCTACATATTACAACAGAGGTTGTAGGCTGCTGTAGGATCAAAAATTGTATATATTGAAAATAGGATTATTGCTATTTGAAAGCGGTGCAATGTAGATGGGACAATAACTTCTACGTGGGTAAATCAAGTGCTGTGAGCAGAATATTGTGTGTATGTGAGAACAGAACAAAAACATTCTGGAATAGGATAATAAACACAAAACTAGCTTACAATTCATTGTAGGTAGGAAAAGTAGTTGGTGCATCCTGAACCTCTTCATATTGACTGTTCTTAAGGCAAGAGTCTGGAGCAGTATGAGAGGGAATCTACATAAAGAACAGTGTCCCCTATGCAGCCTACCTATTAACATGAATCACTCCACTTTCAGAACCAATCAGGGTAACAGATGTGATATTGTGATTCATTGTGCTTTGTAGTTGATCCCAGTGGGGCTTGATTTTGGATGGGTTTGTCGGCACATGGAAATAGCCAAAGAGAGGTCGGCTTCACGTGTAAACAAACATGCTTTATTTATAAATGGTGCCACATATCAGGAACAGGACGTGTTTCGACCTAATGCAGGCCTTGGTCACCTCTGTGTTCAGATGCAGACATTTACCAGAGTTTGACATTATATCTTTTCAAAATACAGTATTCCTTGTATATCGTTCTGTCTGCAAGGACCTTGCATAAACACCTCACCAAAACAGACCGTAGCAAAACAAAAAAATATATACTGTATATAACATATATTAACAGGACAGGATACAGCTATGTTAAAGACAACAAGAAGAAGAGGAAGCCATATTCACATGCCACAGATAACCATTGTTACATAGTGCGTAAGGCCAAAAAAAGCCA
This sequence comes from Eleutherodactylus coqui, assembly GCF_035609145.1. Lineage (NCBI taxonomy): Eukaryota > Metazoa > Chordata > Amphibia > Anura > Eleutherodactylidae > Eleutherodactylus > Eleutherodactylus coqui. The sequence goes on along the minus strand of NC_089847.1, from coordinate 53,981,729 downwards.
TACGGTATATCCATCCAGTTCAGCCTATCACTCCCGAATGTTGATCCAGAGGAAGGCAAAAAACACAACAAATGAGGTAGAAGCCAATTTTCCCCATTTAGAGGGAAAAAATCCTTACTGACTCCAATCTGGCAATCAGAATAATCCCTGGATCAACAACCCACTCGAAGTTGTTAACGATTATAACATACAATATTGTATCGCTCCCTCTTATCGAAATTGCTTTCACAACAGAGAGTTCTATAGTCTCACTGCTCTTACAGTAAAGAACCCCCTTCTATTTCGGTGTAGAAACCTTCTTTCCTCTAGACACAGAGGCTGCTCCCTTGTTGCAGGCACAGTCCTGGGTATAAATCGATGATGGAAGAGATCTTTGTATTATTCCTTGATATGTTTATATATAGTTGTTAGGTTGACTGTCAGCTGTCTTTTTTTAAACTAAATAATCCTATTTTTGATAACCTTTCTGGGTATTGTTTATTATTTTAGTTGCCCGCTTTTGTACCCGCTCAAGCTCTAATATGTCCTCCTTGAGAATCGGTGTGCAAAACTGTCCACAATAGTTCATGTGTGGTCTGACAAGTGACTTGGAAAGAGGAAGAACAATGCTCTTGTCATGTTCACCTAGACCTCTTTTGATGCACCCCGTGATCCTATTTGCCTTGGCAGCAGCTGCCTGACACTGATTGCTTACAGTTAACTAAAATCCCAAAGTCCTTTTCCATGTCAGTTTTTTCAAGTGGTTTCCCATTTAGTGTGTAATGGGGACATGTATTTTCGCTGCCCATGTGCATAACTTTACATTTATCAGTGTTAAATCTCATATGCCACTTTTCTGCCCAAGCCCCCTCTTGCAACTGCCTTGTGTCCTCTCTAGTTTCAACTTTTTTACATAGTTTTGTGTCATCTGCAAATATTGATATTTTACTGTGCAATCCTACTACCAGGTCATTAATAAATATATTTAAAAGAGTAAGGCCCAAAACTGATCCCTGTGGTATCCTACTAGTAACGGTGACCCAATCAGAGTATGTACCATTTATAACCACCCTCTGCTCTCTATCACTGAGCCAGTTACTTACCCAATCAGACACATTCTAGCTCAGATCAAGTATTCTCATTTTAAAACACTTTGGAAAAGATACACAAGATCCAGTGATTCTCCTAGATTCATTATATAACTTACCTCATAGTAGAAACTAATCAGGTTGGTTTGACTGGAGCTATCTCTCATAAACTCATGCTGATATAGAGTTATAGAGTTATTTTCCTTGAGGTACTCCAGGATAGCATCTCTTAGAAACTCTTCAAACATTTTACACACAATAGAGGTAAGACATACCAGCCTGTAATTTCCAGTTTCACTTTTTGAAGACCGGCATCACATTGGCTATGCGCTAATTCCGTGGAACAGACCCTGTCACTATAGACTCCTTAAATATAAGAAACAAGGGTCTTTGTATCACATTACTTAAATCCCGTAAAACTCAGAGGTGTATGCCATCAGAACCCAGTGATTTGTCAATTTTAATCTTTTTAAGACTGCTCTGCACTTCTTCCTGGGTTAGGCTGGTACAAAAAAAGAGAAAAAAACTCTCAGCTCTCCAACGGTATAATGTAATCAAAGAATAGGATAACCAAACCGGGAACTTACTTCACAGGGGTGCCCAAGCACCAGGCACCCCCCAATCCCAGGCGGCGTATAGAATTCGCTATAGGCGAAGGTGTTCCAATTTCCACAGCTTTATTAGTACGATGCATTTCGGCCTCCGCAACACAGGCCTTTTTCAAGTACAAATAATGACCCCCTCTATTAGTGGCCCTAGTAGTAATAGCATCTCCTATATTGGCCGCAGTAGTAATAGTGCCCCCTATTGTGGCCCCCGTAGTAATAGGTGACCCTATATTGGCCCTAGTAGTAATACGTGATCCCTATATTGGCCCCAGTAGTAATAGGGGACCCCTATATTGGCCCCAGTAGTAATAGGTGACCCCTATATTGGCCCCAGTAGTAATAGGTGACCCCCACAGTGGCCCTAGCAGTAATAGGTGACCCCCACAGTGACCCCAGTAGTAATAGGTAACCCTTATTGCAGCCCTAGTAGTAATAGGTGATCCCTATTGTGGCCCAAGTAGTAATAGGTGACCCCTATTGCGGCCCCAGTAGTAATAGGTGATCGCTATTGTGACCCCAGTAGCATTAACCACCACAGTAGCAATATTGGCCCGAGTAGTATTAACCTCCTCAGTAGCAATATTGGCCCCAGTAATATTAGCCTCCTCAGTAGCCACAGAAATAATATTAACCACCTCAGTAGCCACAGTAATATTAATCCCCTCAGTAATAACACCTTAGTAATATTAATCCCCCCAGTAGCCACAGTAATATTAACCCCCTCAGTAATAACCCCCTCCGTGGAGCACAGTTTGGGAACCGCTGATCTAAAGGCTCAGTTACAGTAAATGTGGACCAACATGCCACATAATACCATACGGAACCTATATGGCTCTATGGCCACCCGTATCACATCTTGCATCCAAGCTAGAGGCAGCCCAACAGGGCACTAGAAGGGTACTCCAAGTGTTCAGGATAATAAATTATCCTTCTGCTCTGATATTGTCACTTCTATCAACGTTACAATCACACATATAAAGTTTCATTTGATTCTGACAAATCCATCTAGGTGATTTATTTTGACAATGAGCGTATACCTTCCTTAATCAGCATGGCAAATTAAGTTTTGCCCATGCGCTTTCTCAAGTTAATAACTGCTTGTTAGGCAATACAAAAATCAATATTTATACCAATTAACATTAGCTATCAGTGCACAAAAGGTTTGTATAGAGACACTCATTGCTTTCCATATTCTGCTACTGCATCAAACCAGGCTGGGACTTGCCCACAGAACAGGTGAATTTCTTGGTGGGCCCTGAGACAGGGTGGACCCCACACGAGCTGCACATATATTGGGTGATTGGGATTCTACCAATTCCTGCTCACTGTATTTTCCATTTACTTCAGTGGAAACAGGGCCACATGCAAACACAATCACCTTTCTGTTGAAATATATGGAGAACACAGTAGTGAGGAATTTTTCAATTAGGATCAAGAAATATTTGCATGTAGCTGTGTACTGGGCCCCAGAATGAATTTTACTGATGGGCCCTGAGCACCCCAGTCCGACACTGATGTAGTTTGAATAGTCAGCCCTCGCTGAGCAGATTGCAGTTCCATGTTTTATACTTATGTCATGGCAGCAGCATTTCAAAGTAGGCTACATTCCTACACATTGCCTTCTTTGGATAAATTCTTGGGTGATGTGTCAGTTGTAGTGAAATGCCAGCAGGTCAAACCAGCTGTTGTTTGTAGGCTTCTACCAGACAGTTCCTCACAAACATGAACAAATTGAAGTTTACCAAAGGCAATAAGTGAATATCTGTAACTGCAGATAAGGGTGTGTATGATGAATAACTAAAATCTTGCACATAATTCCTATTATCTACGTGTCAGTGTTTGTCTCCTTCATCAACTGACGCTTAGCCCTTGACGGCCACAGGAAGGTTACCAGAAAACGCTCCACCCTCTGCTGTGCTTCATTGAAAATGTGCCAGTGTAGACGCTGGAGAAGGAGGCGGCGACAAGAAGAAGTGAGAATTAATATTGGCTGTTACCTTTTAGATTAATCTAATAGACAATGGCTGATTTAAAAGAAAACTGTCACGCTTGTGTTTGTGCGACAGTACCCGGGACAAATATTTGGCACTATTGTTCTTAAAAAATATGTATAGTCCCACTAAATTCAGGACTGTTGGCAAGTATTAACATGTATGGCCAATTTGAACAGCTAGGAAAACTAGTTTGGGTGAAAAACTGCATTGCTGCGTTAAGGCCCATTTAGACACAACGATTATCGCTCAAAAGGTGTCACTCAAGCGACTTTTGAGCGATAATCGTTGTGTCATTTGCAGCCCAAGATGATCGCTCAAGATGAGCGATCGCATTGCGCTGCCAGCGGAGGATGCAGAAGACAAGTGGGGTGTCCCCGCTTGTCTTCTGCATCCAGCTGTTCTCCGCTCCAAGCGCCCGGCTGTTATACCCGCTTGTCTTCTGCATCCAGATGTTTTCTGCATGGAGCGCCAAGCTGTTATACAGCCGAGCGCTCTGTGCCCCGCATGTCATCAGGAAGTGGGATACAGCTAAAATAATATTATCAGCTGTATCCCGCTGTGAATTCCTGATAAGGCTTATCGTCGTCTTTCATCGACGGGATAACGAAAACTTCATGATGTCAGTGCAGTTACACACAATGATTATCGTTCAAAAGACGGCTTTTGACCGAATTTTGAGCTATACTTGTTGTGTCTAAATGGGCCTTTAGGGTAATGATTGTTCACTAGATAATTGTTTTACAGTCATTCAACCTTCTACTTATGTCTATCTAATGTCTATGGCCACCTTTGGGTGTATGGTCGCCTTTAATTTTTAGAGACTGTGAGAGAAATAGACGAGTTGCCAGCAGTGAAATCAGAATATTCTTTGTACTGGCTGCAACTTTTAGTAAGAACTTTTTGAGTGCAGAATGTGTTAAATGTGGGGAAAACAAAAGTTACTATATTGCAGATAAGCGAGAAGCTATTTTGCTATCCTGGTTCTTGGTATTCCTGCTTACTGTATTTAGTCAGATAAGAGGTTTCAAACAGATTCACTACTGCGTGGGAGACAAGGAGTCACTCAAGAAACTCGGGTGCAACTTGCAATGGACAGAATACAGACACCCATTCTCTCTGATCTCCATGGATGCTGCACATTGCATGGCCTACAGTATTTTGGTCTGTGAAAATGGATTAGAATAGGACATGCAGTAATTTTCTTACACAGACTGTTGGACCGTGTGAAAAACCATGTATGTAAATTGTCTGATAGGCTACGAGAGCATTTTTAATTCAGCTCGGACATCAGTGGTTCCAAATGTTGGAAAATGTCTTTGCTGAAACACTGGTCTGGCAGTTTCCTTGCTGGGATCTCTCATGTTGTACCATACTTGAATTTTTCAGTAACTTTTAGATATGGACTGCATTGTATCTATTCATATATGCTATGATTTGTTCAGCAGTATGTGACATGACAAACTCCAGAATTTACACAATGCTATGTAAGGGTTAACTTTCCTAATATCAGCAGGAAATGTGGTCACGAAATTGTGAAACTATGATCTCTGTACTCACGCAAAGTCAGAAAAAATTCAGCAGGAATGTGACCCATGTTTCCACTCACATTTGTATTGCTGTACATTAGAAGTGAGTATTCCTTTTCTCTCTGTATTTAACATTCAATATATTTGATACTTAAGTCTGTTTGCATGCAAATTGTAAAGCTTTAGCAAGTATTAACAGGGGTTAGTTATAGAAACAATCAACATGTAGGAAAAAGAGTAACATTGCAAGATGTAGAGCACACATATCAAACACAAGGCCTGTTGGCCAAATCCGGACCGCCACCTCATTTTATGTGGCCTGCTGTCTGTGCAATAACCTAGCGGGCATTCCACTCGTCTGAACGTGGCAGTGCTTACCTCTTCCCTCCACAGTCTGCGTGCGCCATCCTGTATGCAGCACAGATGCAGAGGGAAAGGGTGGAATGCCTGCAGGGATGCTGGCCGGCCTGAGGCCAATAGGGGGATCGCTATTACTACTAGGACAACTATAGGGCGTCACTTATTACGGTACTAATGGGCCCACCATGGAGAACACTTACTACTGGAGCCATTATGGGGGTCATTATCACTACTGGGGCCACTGTGTGAGATCCTACTACTACTGAAGGCACTAACGGGGTCACTATCATTACTGCAACCACTATGGGAGTTATTAATGGAGTCACTATGGCGGACCCTATTAGTATTGGGTCCACTACTAGGTTCACTTTTATTGCTGGGGCACACTACGGGGGGGTGTCATTATTTTTAGTGGGGCCACAATGGGAGTCACTATTATTACTGTGGCCCCTTAATATTGAGGTCACTTACTACTGGTGTCACTATTACTACTGAAGTCACTATTACTGGAGTAACTATGGGGGTCACTATTATTACTGGGTCCATTATGGAGGTCACTTACTACTGGGGCCCCTATGGGGGACCCTATTACTACTGGGTTCACTATTACTACTGCAGCCACTATGGAGGTCACTATTACTATACAGTCTTACAATTACAATTGGTCATTTGAAGGCAACCACAAGGTTAATGAGGCCCTTGGTGAAAATTAGTTTGACACCCTAAATGTAAGATACTGACATGTGTATTGTATAGCTGCAGTGCACAGGCACACAGGCACATGCACAGGTATATGAAAAGACAGGCAAAGAAAGACTGAGAATTTGATTTGAATAGCTGATTGGATAAATGGATGAATGGATGAATAGATGGATGGATGGATGGATGGATGGATGGATGGATAGATAGATAGATAGATAGATAGATAGATAGATAGATAGATAGATAGATAGATAGAAGAGAAAGGTTTAGAGGGAGGGCGATTCATGGAGAAGGAGGGAGGTGTTGCTCCTCTGTTCAGCTCATATTTATTCTCTGCTGTTGCTATGGGAAGAAGACATTTCAACGCACTCAAAGATACACTACTTCGATTCCAGGGGTGGGAAAGGGATTCAAGTAGGAGGGGGAGTTCTACTTGTAAGGGCAAGCAACAGGGCAGGACTGACACCTTTTGGAATCGCTCATAAAATCTCAGCTGCGGATTTTTTTTTTCAGTGACTGAAAATCAGTGAAGCAGACAGAGAGGGGATAAGGGTTGCTGAACATAACACTGGAGGTTGAGAGGAGAAGGGGGATTCTAAGAGGATAAGATTTAAACAAGAAAGTGAGATTATAGAACAAGAGACAGAAGAAGGAGATACCAGACCAGATAATGACGCTTCTATTGAAGGATTTTGCACAGAACGATTCTGTCTATGTGGATGAGTCAAGGAATGCTTCATATGTCCTTATTTACTTCCACTAAATGTGATTTAATAGAACATTTCTGTTTGGCCCTTTATTTCAGCATCAAAATGACACTTGTTATTCTTCCCATATAAGACGTAGCTGAATCTGTGTTTCCATTATTATATTCTACGTTACTGTATTAACTTGTTGTGTCTCCATGTTTTTTCTTAGATCGTCACTTCTGTCTGGTTAGTCATTCAGAAGCCTGGGTACATCAACTTAACCAGCAATGGCAGGGGTAAGAATCTGCATGACTTTTAAAGGGATTACAAAGGAATAAGCAGGCAGCAAGCAACTGAGAAGTACAGATATCCAGGCTTTAACCTATCAATTGTTCTTGGACACTAATTAAGTATAATTGTTACAGTCACTGAATCATTTGTACAGATGTCAAGTCTCTGAAGGGAAGCTAACAGTAGTGGAATGCCACCGCTCCTGGATGAATGATCAATTCCAAGTCTTCACTCTTCCACACCTGTTGCTTTTACGATTATATAGAAAGTTGCAGCTAGAGAAACGCAGTCTTCCTAGGCCTTGATGGACTCTAAATCTGATGTCATTTATTTTACCTTCCAGAACAAAGTATGCTGCAAGCCAGATCTCTACACTAGTAAGTAAATAATTATTATTCTAGCATCAAACCATGTGAGCTGTTCTCCTTGTACAGAGTAAAAGTGCAACGATGCTTTAAATATGACAACTACAAAAGATCTTGTCATTCTGCAGTGTATTGTGGAGCAGTTACACCAAGCTGAATGCAAGAACTGCTTTTATAGAATCATTTATTGCTAACAATTTTTGTTTTTCTACTGGCCATGAGATGGTTAACTGTATCATTAGAAGGAAGATATATTATATTGCAGCAATGATGTGATGAAACAGTTCTGTGATTGATGCAGAGATACATTAAAGGGACACTGTCACCACGGAACAGCACCATAATCTAAGTTGGTGAGGCGACGGGGACCCGAGGGATATTATTTTTTATACTCACCCACTCTCCCATTCCCACCCTGCCCACCAATGCAGTCCATGTGTGGACTGAAAAACTGACATGCCGTATTTCCCCGAAAATAAGACCAACCTTGAAAATAATCCCTACCCTGATTTTCAGGAGGGGAGGGCTTAAAATATAAGCTCTCCCCTGAAAATATGACATAACTACCCTGGGTAAAAAAAATGCAACTTACCTTGCAAACTGCATCTGTGTCCCCAGCGATGGCCCTCCCTCCTGATTGAATTTAGCGCCAGCCAATCACAGCCGGTGTTTGATCATTCACAGCCATTCGGTGAATGACATCACTGAATGGTTGTGATTGGTTCATCAAGTGCCGGCTGTGATTCGCTGCCACTCAATGCAATCACAGCGCTTGTTGGAAGTGGGGGAATTCAAAGCCCTGTTTACCAGAGAGAGATGCCAGCGGGAGAATTACAGAGCAGCTTGTCGCACCACAGATGACACCATCGCTGGGGACACAGACGCTGGCTGCGAGGTGAGTTTACCCCCACCCCCGAAGAAAAAAAAGACACTGTGCTTCTTTTGGGGCAAAATTGAATAGAAGTGTCTTATTTTCAGCGATGCACGGTAGAAATTTATGGGTGTGCACGTTCACAGTGGTCTGAAAAGACTCAAACTTTCAGACCACACGTGGAATTCACTAGAGAGCACCATGGGTTTTGGGAAACAGGTGAGTATAAAAAATACATCTCTCAGCTCTCCCTCACCTCACCGAACAGTGACATAACATAGTTTTTGATGCTGTTCCGTGGTGACAGTGTGCCTTTAAGAAATTGGTTGATAAAGGAAGTGAGCGCCGCAATAGAAATTTCTGAAACAAATTTACCTTGTGAGAATATACTCTAATTGTTACTGCAATATCGACAACTTGTCCAAGTCCACAGAAATCAAGTCTTAGTTCACCAGCACACTATCACCATTATTTTGATTTTGTCACGCTGATCTTATTTTAATTCAGACATTTCTTCATGCCAGACATAATGGACGTCAGTTTTCCAAAGAGATAAGCAAAATTAGAAGAGAATTGTAGTTCATATATCGATAGAATATTAAAATATAATATGATTGCTGCTAAAGGTGATGGAATCAGTTATTAAAGATGGCACCACCACTTCTCTGACTACCTGAGGCACTCTGTGCATTAGTATGCATCATTAGTCTAAGACTGTATACCTTCTTTAATTGATGAGTGCTGTCCACATTGATATTGCTGGCCAGTCAGAGCAGTATGTAGTGTCTTAGACTCCCAATGCATACTACTGTAATCCATAGTATGCAACAGGTAGTCATAGAAGCGCTGTGGCCATCTTTGTCCAGGTCTGGAGGGTCACTTTAAGCTTGAGGGAACAGTGTTGGATAATTTTGTTCTTCAAACAAATTCATCAAAATTATCATACGCGATTCAGTATGGCAAATATACAATGAGGCCAGTTTCAGACAATTTAAATATGTCCGTAATACGAAACCTTATTATGGCTGTGTTACAGATGACAGTAAAACTATTCGCTTCCCTATTGTTTTTATTTTCTACTTGACAAATACTAATAGAAAATAATAGCAATATGGAGTCAGAAACTAAAATAAAGCTGTGTAGAGCTTTGCTACACTCAACAGGAGAGCTTTAAAGTAGAACAATATAGGAAGGGAAGTGAAAGGCCAGGCAAAAATATACAAATAATGAATACAACCTTGCTATTAGAAGTGGAATTAAAGAACAAAGACAAAAGATTTAGAAGGAAAGTAGAGGCGCAAGAGACACTAATCACAAACTAAATATAATGTCATAGGCATCACAGAAACTTGGTGGAATTATACACATGATTGGAATACAAGGCTTGAAGGATTCAGTTTATTTATAAGAAACAGACTTAATAAGAGGGGAGGAGGTATTGCATTGTATGTTAGAAAAGCATACATCTCCACAGAGATTCAAGCTTCAGAGCATGGTAGTTCTGTAGAAACTGTTTGGGTAAGAATACAAGTAGATACCGTAACAACAGAAGGGACACCATTGTAGGCATATACTATAGCATGCCTGTACAAATAGTAGATACAGTTTAATTATTTCTACATCAAATGGCCAAGTTCTCAAAATCTCCCATGATCACTATGTCATACATTTTTTAACTATTCAGATATTTGTTGGGAATCTCTCTCAGGCAAAAGTAATGGGTTCAAAAAATTCTTATCCTCTCCTGCTGAAAAGTTTATCTTCCAAAAGGTAGAAGATAAAACAAGGGGATCTGCTTAGACCTAATTCTTACAAATAGGAAGGAAATGGTTGAGGAAGTATGGGTGGCTGGGACCTTAGGAGGCAGCAATCATGCTATTGTTGAATTCTGGATAACACATGGAGAAAGACCTGTGAGGACTCAAACTTCAAGGTTGGATTTCCCAAAGGCAGATTTTAATGGACTGAGAAAGAGGTAGGAAGTACCTAATGCCTGGATGTTCTTATGGACAGAAATGTCCAAGAAGTTTGGGAAATTTTGTGAAATGTAATTCTTAAAGAGCAATCATTAACAATCCCTAAAAGAAGGAATAATGGGAATCATTTAAAGAGACCAGGATGGATGAACACAGAACTTTAACACATGATAAAAAGGAAGAAGAAAATGTTTATCAAATGGAAAGAGGGGGGCACATTGAAAGAAGAATATAATGGAGTCTGCAGAAATTGCAGGGCAAGCATCAGAATAGCTTAAGCTAACAATGAATTAAGGCTTGCAACAGAGGGCAAAAGCAATACAAAAAAGCATTTTGAGGGTATGTCAAAAGTAAAGAAAAGTCAAAGATGCTATATGACTTTTACAGAATAAAAAAAGGTGAATTTGTTAAAAATGATGTTGAGAAGGCCGAACATTTAAATTTCTAGTTTTTATCTGTTTTCTCTTAGAATGTAAATGTAACATAAGCTGATCTTCCCTGTGCTATCGAAGGAATACAAGAATTCAGGCTATCTATAAGCAGAGAGATGGTGAGGGAACACTCAGCTAACTTACATGAATTCAAGTTTCCAGTTCCAGATGAATTACATCCCAGAATACTCACCGCAATCTTTCAAAATTCCTGGAGAGCAGCAGTAGTCTCAGAAGATTGGAGAAGGGCAAATGTTGTCCTTATCTTCAAAAAGGGAAGAAGGTGGAACCAGGAAAATACAGGCTTGTGAGCCTGACTTCTATACTGGGAAAGATCTTTGAACACATTATTAAACAGCATGAATGCAAGTACTTGGATGAGAATGGAGTAATTAACAAGTCAGCATGGGTTTGTAACAAACAAGTCATGCCAGACTAATCTAATTTTCTTCTATGACAGAATCATAGACTGGATTGATCAGGAAAATGCAGTGGATATACAGTAGTATATCTTGACTTCAGCAAAACATTTGACAAAGCATATCATACCAACCTTATTGGAAAAATTACCAAATCTGGGATTAACAAGGCAACTGTTAGGTCGATTCACAACTTGCTTAGTGATCGTACTTAACCCCTTCCCGTTCCAGGACGTACATTTACGTCCTGGATCATCGGGGTATGTATGAAGAGAAGTCACGGGGCGACCTCTCTTCATACAGCGCGAGCGTCAGCTGCTATTAACCCTTTAAATGCCCCTAACGATGTTAACCCTTTAAATCGCCCGAACGATTTTCAGGGGTCCCGCACGGCCCCCCCGCGGTGAGATCAGGGGAGCCATTCAGGTGTCATGAGAGACTGCCTAGCAAGCCATCCCCGTGGGGTGGCTTGATAGGCTGCCTGTGAAATTGCAGTATGACGTAATGCTGTAGCATTACGTCATACTGCAGGAGTGATCAAAGCATCGCATATTGTAGTTCCCCAGGGGGACTCGAAAGTAAAGTAAAAAAAAATGTTCAATAAAGTTTTTTTAGTTGTTGTAAATAAAAGTTTAAATCACCACCCTTTTGCCATATCTATAATTAAAAAATCTAAATAATAAAATAAAAATACATATCTTATATCGCCGCGTCCGTAAAAGTCCACTCTATCAAAGTAGCACATTATTTACCCTGCACGGTGAACGTCGTCCGAAAAAAAAAAAATAAAGAACGCCAGAAATGCACTTTTTCAGTCACCCTGTCTCCCAGAAAAAATGCAATAAAAAGCGATAAAAACGTCGTATGTATTCCAAATTAGTACTAATGGAAACTTCAGGACATCCTGCAAAAATTGAGCCCTCGCTCAACTACGCCGACGAAAAAATTAAAAAGTTATTGCGAGCACAAGATGATGGCAGACAATAATTGCAAAAAAATTAAATGTCTTTGAAAAAAAAAAAGATTAATATAGTAAAAAAAAAGCTATACAAGTTTGGTATCGTAGCAATCGTACTGACCCATAGAATAAAGTTATCGTGTCCTTTTGTTGCAGTTTGTGCACCATAGAAACAAAATGCACTGAAAGATGGCGGAATGTCGTTTTTTTTTCATTTTACTCCACTTAGAATTTATTAAAAGTTTTTCAGTACATTATATGGTACTTTAAATAGCACCATTGAAAACTACAACTCGTCCCGCAAAAAACAAGCCCTCAAAAAGCGACGTTGATGGATAAATAAAGGAGTTACGATTTTTTTAAAGGGGGGGGGGGAACGAAAATGGGAAAAAAAGGGGCCGCGTCATGAAGGGGTTAAAGAGTCATCATAAATGGCTGAACATTCAATTTGAAGAATGTCTCAAGTGACGTAGCACAAAGTTCTGTCCTGGAACCAGTGTTGTTCGTCTTTATGTTTCCCTCTGGGCGTCATGTGTCTTCTCCCTGCCCCTCTGGGCGGGGAGTCCTGCATATATACTGTGCTGGCCCAGACACTGGTTGCCAGTGTTTGGTTTTGACCTGCAATATATCTGACCTGACTTCTTTGTGTTTATGACCTTGGCTGTGCATTTGACTCTGACTCTGTTTTTCCCTCCTGTACTGCGCACGTGTTTTCCCGGTTTGACCTGGCTTGTTCTTGACTACTCTCTGGTTTGTTTGTTGTTGTGCCCTGTCAGCTACTTGGTGCTCACCTGTGGTCTCCCTGTCCCTCTTTCCTTAGGTTCACTAGATAAGCCCAGAGACCGTCGCCCAGTTGTCGCCCTGGGGCTTAGCCCAGGGGGGCAAGTAGGCAGTGACACAGGAGAGGGCAGGCATAGGGATTCCCTGACCATCTGTCCCCGCCAGTCCTTAACAATGGCCGGGCAAATGACTACTGTCCTTTCTGTGGTCCTCAAAGTTATAGTTGCAGCATCTTAATTCATCCCCCCTCTTCTCTCATTCACCCTTCTAAAACTTCTTCTCTGTCATCATCATAATTGCTACACTTGGTATCCATTTTATATTCCACCTCATATAAAAAAGAGGGGGTTCTGTGCACCCTGTATACTATAAAGTATTTCTGGAATACTATGAAAGTATTGCAACCATCAGGATCATACTCACTATAGTGCTCCTCACTTAAATACTACATTATTATGCTGTGATTAAATTATTACATATCTGTGAAAAAAACACCCTTGTGCTCAATATTATTCAAAGGTATGTCTAAGCATATTTCCCTGTATTTGAGACATAAACATTCCCCAAATCGTAACATATCCATCTCAGTTTATTATGAAGTGATTATTATTATTATTGTTACTATGCTCAAACCCACTCTGTTAGCGCTCACATAATTAAAACCTATTCCCTTCATACAATTGATAAATATAGTAGATGCCTTTAGGCACCTTTCACAAGGGTGGAATTAGCCCACAAGATACATTGCAACAAGTGGTAAATTCTGCACCCAAATCTGCAGGGCTACCTGTGCATTTTGATGCACAATTGAAAATGGTTTAAACTTGCCTGCAATTTACCATCAAAATCTGCAGTTAGACCTGCGGATTTTGGTGCGGAATAAAAGATCTGTTATTAATCCAATGATCCTGTGTAAATTATGCCAGCTATGAGTAAACAGTATGTGACCAGTATTTTCTACCCAAGAAATGTTTCATTTTACTCCAGCAGCTAGATGAGCTATACAGCACTGACAATTTCCACAGAGCACCATGTGGTCCCGTATCCATGATCTAAAACAAGTCCAAAAGATGACAAAAAGATGACACATATGACTAAATATGACAGTGATATCTTTAGGACTTTATCTCATTACTACTGAAACTGCAATATAGTATACCTTACAATTGGGAAGTGACAGCGCACCGTTGACAATGGAACATTGGAGACATTTCTCTCCATTTCTGGCACAAGCATTTTTCCAAATCAGTTTTCTTAGTAGTGTATTCGTTAGTTCAATCAGACTATGTTTAAACAAATATGAAGCTTCAGATAACCAAACCATTTTATCAAGCTTATTTTAGCCACCATTGATACATTCATTTTTGACCCCTTTAAACCCTCTTAATTTAAATCCATTCATAGCATCATGTGCATTACTGGAGTTTGTTATTTCACATAGGCTGCCTGCAGAATTCTTGCAGCGGGACCTAACCCGAGCCCCTGCAGAGAGCAGCGCATCACTCACCTGCTCCCGCGACCCCGGATCTTTCATGTGCCGGCTGCCGGGCAGCCGGCGCATGCGCAGACCAGAGTCGGCGGTCTGCGCATGCTACATACACACAGCTGTGCTACAGGCACGTCACACATACAGCTCTGCTACATGAACGTCACCCACACACAGCTGTTGCTGCTCCATTTGTCACACGCACGGCTCTGCTGCTCCGTCTGTCACACACATGTCTCTGCTGCTCCATCTGTCACACGCATGCCACTGCTGCTCCGTCTGTCACACGCACAGCTCTGCAAAGTGAAGGACCTGTGATGACGTCACCATCATGTGATCATCAGCGATGGGGGTCAGAGCCCACAGGTCCTGTGAGCACACGGCTACTGTCAGGCTCTGCATGTTTTATTATGCTGTAGGACCTGCGATGACATCACCACCATGTGATCAGGGGCAGAGCATGTAACTCACATGGCACACACGGATGGACAGACAAGTGGTCGTTAACACTTTTATGTCAATGGATCCATGAAAATCCATTTACATTCATTGGCTCCATTCACCACACATAACATGGCTATACATCGCGTGCATAATACGTAATGAAAATACGGTCTTGTGAATGAGCCCTTACTGAAAGTTGTAGGCAGTATAAAGAATATTGTGATTTTACTGCTGACGAACTCGTCTATTTCTCTCTCAGTCCCTAAAAATAAAAGGCAGCCATACACTCAAAGGTGGCCATAGACATTAGATAGACATAAAGCTCTGCATGGCGCCAAGTCAGCATACATCGCCGGCCTCCTGTCAGTACACCACCCAGCCCGCTCACTCCGATCAGCTAACACACTCAGACTAAACACCCCTGTAATACGAACCTCACATGCTCGCCTACAGGACTTCACCAGAGCAGCACCCATCCTCTGGAATGCTCTACCCCAAGGCATCCGGACAATTCCCGATGCACGAAATTTCAGACGTGCCTTAAAAACGCACCTCTTCAGGGAAGCATATCAAATCTCCTGACCTCCCTATGGCGCCCCACCCCGTTTGCCTTCTAATAACTGATTTCCACATGAAATCCCCTATTGCCTGTGTTCCCATGTCTTTCTCCTCCCCCCCTTGCACCTCCTGTACCACCCCCAACCCATTTGTTTCAAACCGAATGTACCTCACATTGTAATTGTTGTACTGTTTTGCATTTATCTATGCCTGAAAGCGCTGCGGAATAAGTTGGCGCTATACAAATAAAGATTATTATTATTATATGTATAATTGTAAAACAAATCATAGTCTAGTGAGCACTCATTACACAAATGCAGCAGTACAATTTTCCCCTCATATTGGTTTTGATAGTTGCTCAAATTAACCATACATGTTCATACTTGTCAACAGTCCTGAATTTGCTTTAATTGTCCCTCTTTTTAACGCTGGATTCACACGAACGTATATCGGCTCGGTTTTCACGCCGAGTCGATATACGTCGTCCTCATCTGCAGGGGGGGGAGGATGGAAGAGCCAGGAGCAGGAACTGAGCTCCCGCCCCTTCTCTGCCTCCTCTCCGCCCCTCTACACTTTTTTAAATGGGGAGAGGCGGGGCAGGGCTAATTCGCGGAACTTAGCCCCGCCCCCATCCCACCTCCTTTCTTTGCAAATAGTGTAGAGGGGCGGAGAGGAGGCAGAGAAGGGGCGGGAGCTCAGTTCCTACTCCTGGCTCTTCCATCTTTCCCCCCTGCAGATGAGGACGACATATATCGGCTCGGCGTGAAAACCGAGCCGATATACGTCATGTGAATGCAGCCCACGAGTAATTTGCAAAATATTTGTCTTGGGTACTGTCGCACAAATGCAAGGGTGACAGTTTTCTCGTAAAGCAGCCATTACCTATTGAATAATCCAATGGGTAACATCTGATATTTATTCTGACCTCTCTTTGCTGCCGCCTTTATCAATTAAAAAAGCATTCAGCTGACAGTTAAGACAGCTGCAGCAAGAATCTGTCAATCCTTAAAGGGGTTGTCTCGCGGCAAACATCAAAATTTTACATTAGCCCATTCCCTCTGTCACCCCCCTGGCATAAAATAGCATTTTAAAGCAGTTTTTAAACCGCTTGCTACTCACCGATGTGATGAAAAATGAACTTATAAAATTCTTCTCCCAAGATGGCCGACGGTCATTTCCCAGGGATGCACTGCGGTTTTCTCCCATGGTGCACCGCGGGTCTTCTTCCATGGTGCACCATGGGCTCTGTGCGTTCCATTGCCGATTCCAGCCTCCTGATTGGCTGGAATCGGCACACGTGATGGGGCGGAGCTACGCGATGACGCGTAGAAGGGGGCGGAGCCAGAACGCCGCTCGTGCCCGGACTGTCCAGAAGGGAGAAGACCCTTCTGCGCAAGCGCGTCTAAAAAAGCAAGAAGACCCCGAAATTAGACGGAGCCATGGAGACGGGGACGCCAGCAACGGAGCAGGTAAGTGAATAACTTCTGTATGGCTCATATTTAATGCACGATGTATATTTCAAAGTGCATTAATATGGCCATACAGAAGTGTATAACCCCACTTGCTTTCGTGAGACAACCCCTTTAAGGTTGCCTACACACGGCCGAAAACGATATCAGGCGATGTTCAAGTGGCCTAAGCTTTTTTTAAAAATCTAGCTTTTGGTCCCTAGAGTGCTGATTGAAAACAAATGTTCATCAAGAAACAGACTTAAAAGTTAGAAGAACTTAGTTAGAAGCAACCAGTCTGCTAATAGCCTATTAGACAACTAAAAATGTAGCCTCCAATTCAATTGTTGCCGCTTAGCCTCTAGTTTAGGCCTATCTCACATGGGGACCTGCGTGCTCAAAAATCATGTGCATAAAAAACTTGCGGCTATTAGAACCAATATTTTCCCAGGGGAGCGTTCAGATGAAGGAATTTTAGACATGCAAAACAAAATTTGAATGATCCCATAGGAAACCATTGGTTCTAATAGCTGCAAGTTTTTTACGCACGTAGGTCCCCGTGTGAAAGAGGCCTTAACTGTTACCACTTCATGCACTCCAACCCCAGTCCACTCCTGAAGACATTCACAGCAGAGACAAAAGCGTTAATATTGTTCTCATTAAGACACAACATAATTAATTTGGCCAGCAGGTGACAGTATTACACACTGATGCTGACTCCTACAGACAGAGATATCAAAGACAGCAGAGAGAGGAGTCAATGTGTAATTGTTTTTGTAGTTTTGCAATAAAATAGAATGCAATCTTGATATAATCATATATTTTTCTAACATTTTAAGAGATCATAATCAACTACAGTCTCAAAAATAGAACACAGCACCTACAGCGTAATATCTTAACCCCTTGACCAAGCAAAGTACATTTCCTAGGCTTTAGGGTGCCTTCACACGAGCGTATTTATGTGTGTGCATACGTGTACAAAAACACACGTCTCTTAAAACAACTGCACTCCCTATGGTGTGTTCACATGTCCGTGTTTTACAGACGTGCGCCGACAAAGATAGGACATGCGTGCACCATAGGGAATGCACACATTGCCTTCAATGGAGCCGCAGCTGCTGCTTGGCTTGGTTTTCAGGGAAGAGTTTATATTTAAAGCTCTTCCCTGAAAAACAATTAAGGGGTGCTGGCAGACCATTGCCTTTAATGGAGCCGCCGGCAGCAGCCACGGCTCCATTGAAGGCAATGCACGGACCTGCGCACACACATGTTTTTGCGCGTAGAGCGGTGCGCACCTATGTACGCACACGCTCGTGTAAAGCCACCCTTAATCCCGGTTGATTAAAAAAAAAACAGAATTATAACTCTTGCAATCAAGCAGGAGCAGATCAGAACTTCAGTTGTTTGTCACAGTTGAGACCCTGAATGAGAAGGCAGAAGTGGTTGTTAACAGCTGCTGCCTTCGACTTTTCAGGCTACTTGGTGCTCAATGAGCGCTATGTAGTGCAGAGAGAAAGCAAAAGTGTGCCAGCAAGACCAGATCAGCCCTGCCAGTGACTACTGCCACTACAAAGGGATGTTTTTCCCTGTAACTGGGACTCCTATATATGCCCAAACTAATGAAAAAGTATTAATTACAAAAAAAAAAAGGGAATGACCCCCAGAGGTCTTATAGGATGTCATGGAGGTCATAAATGTTTAAAAAAAAAACTTACAAAAATAAGTAAAAAAAAAAAATAATTACAGCATAAAATAAATATATACATACATATAAAAAAGAAAGTAACCCACGCCTGACGCCAACCAAAACCATCGCCAAATCCACCCTGTGATCCGAGACTATACAAATTATATCAAAATGTCTAACACAAAATGAAAAACCCATTCCAGTACTTTATTTTATCATAAATATAATTAAAAAAATAAACAACTATATATTTTTAAAAAATCTTTTTTTTTTTTACCTTTTTACCTCTAATAGGTCCTTCTAAAACTTTACTTTTATTAAATAATATAAAATAGAAGCCAATATAAAATGAAAAATGACCAAATCAATAACAAAAATATAGACGGTGACCCCCCCACAGGGGAGTAAAATAAAAATAAGGTAATCCACTTCAGTTAAAGATAGAAAGATGGGAAATATCTGATATCTATCTGAAAAAGTAAATACTAATATTAGTAGCAAGGATAAGGGCTCCTGTCCACGGGCGATAGTTCATTGCGTTATCCGCGGCGATAATCCGGGCCACACGTAACGCAGTGAACGCTTTCCATAGCATAGCTATGGAAAGCGCAGCACCGACGTCCACAAGCGGAGAATCATAGCGACATGCGATTCTCCGTGGTGAGCTTATCTGTCACATAGGCTCAGTGCGAAGACCTGGCATTTCTCCCCCCTGCTCCCCAGCGGCGGAATATCACTAGCGATATTCTGTCACGGCCGTGGACAGGGAGCCTAATATTACTGCTCTAATGCAAGTGTTATTTGCTAGAGATGAGCGAACGTGTTCTTCCGAGCTTGATATTCGTGCGAATATTAGGGTGTTCGGGATGTTCGTTATTCGTAACGAACACCATGCGGTGTTCTGGTTACTTTCACTTCCTTCCCTGAGACGTTAGCGCGCTTTTTTTGGCCAATTGAAAGACAGGGAAGGCATTACAACTTCCCCCTGTGACGTTCAAGCCCTATACCACCCCCCTGCTGTGAGTGGCTGGGAAGATCAGGTGTCACCCGAACATAAAAGTCGGCCCCTCCCGCGGTTCGGCTCAGATGCCTGGTGAGTTAGATGAGGGACAGTGCTGTTTGTACCGGAGCTGCTGTAGGGAAAGAATTGGTAGTTAGTGTAGGCTTCAAGACCCCCCAAAGGTCCTTATTAGGGCCACTGATAGCTGTGTGTTGGCTGCTGTTAGCAGTGCCATTTTTTTTCTTCTCAAAATCGGCTCTGCAGAGCGTTGCACCTGGCATTAGGGACAGAAGTGCTGCATAGGCAGGGAGAGTGTTAGGAGTGAGTGTAGCCTTCAAGAACCTCAACGGTCCTTTCTAGGGCCATATTTATCCGTGTGCAGTACTGTCCAGGCTGCTGTTAGCTGTGCTGCATTTTTTTTTGCTTCTCAAAATCGCCTCTGCAGAGCATTCCACCCTCCATTGATACTGCAGGGAAAGAATTGTATAGGCAGGGCCACAACACAGTTATTATTCATAGAATATACGCAGTGCTGCCTTTTGCTTGTAAAACAAGTGAAAATAATTCTATTTGTCCTGCCTCTGTCCGTCCTAACGCCGGTGGACACGTGTCGGCTGCGTGTGCAACCTGTAAAAATCATACGCACCCAGCTACGTTTTACTCCTGGCTTCGCCATTTGCTTTCCTTAATTGGGAAAAAAAATACCTGCTCTGCCACAGTTAATAACTCTGCTACCCTCACGTTCTGTGACACATTAGCAGGAAAACAGCACAGTTATTAAACTTCTCATGTTCATAGAATATACGCAGTGCTGCCTTTTGGTGCAAAAAAACGGAAAATAATTCTATTTGTCCTGCCTCTGTCCGTCCTAACGCCGGTGGACACGTGTCGGCTGCGTGTGCAACCTGTAAAAATCATACGCACCCAGCTACGTTTTACTCCTGGCTTCGCCATTTGCTTTCCTTAATTGGGAAAAAAAATACCTGCTCTGCCACAGTTAATAACTCTGCTACCCTCACGTTCTGTGACAAATTAGCAGGAAAACAGCACAGTTATTAAACTTCTCATGTTCATAGAATATACGCAGTGCTGCCTTTTGGTGCAAAAAACGGAAAATAATTCTATTTGTCCTGCCTCTGTCCGTCCTAACGCCGGTGGACACGTGTCTGCTGCGTCTGCAACCTGTAAAAATCAGACGCACCCAGCTACGTTTTACTCCTGGCTTCGCCATTTGCTTTCCTTAATTGGGAAAAAAAATACCTGCTCTGCCACAGTTAATAACTCTGCTACCCTCACGTTCTGTGACACATTAGCAGGAAAACAGCACAGTTATTAAACTTCTCATGTTCATAGAATATACGCAGTGCTGCCTTTTGGTGCAAAAAAATGGAAAATAATTCTATTTGTCCTGCCTCTGTCCGTCCTAACGCCGGTGGACACGTGTCGGCTGCGTCTGCAACCTGTAAAAATCAGACGCACCCAGCTACGTTTTACTCCTGGCTTCGCCATTTGCTTTCCTTAATTGGGAAAAAAAATACCTGCTCTGCCACAGTTAATAACTCTGCTACCCTCACGTTCTGTGACACATTAGCAGGAAAACAGCACAGTTATTAAACTTCTCATGTTCATAGAATATACGCAGTGCTGCCTTTTGGTGCAAAAAAACGGAAAATAATTCTATTTGTCCTGCCTCTGTCCGTCCTAACGCCGGTGGACACGTGTCGGCTGCGTGTGCAACCTGTAAAAATCATACGCACCCAGCTACGTTTTACTCCTGGCTTCGCCATTTGCTTTCCTTAATTGGGAAAAAAAATACCTGCTCTGCCACAGTTAATAACTCTGCTACCCTCACGTTCTGTGACACATTAGCAGGAAAACAGCACAGTTATTAAACTTCTCATGTTCATAGAATATACGCAGTGCTGCCTTTTGGTGCAAAAAAACGGAAAATAATTCTATTTGTCCTGCCTCTGTCCGTCCTAACGCCGGTGGACACGTGTCGGCTGCGTGTGCAACCTGTAAAAATCATACGCACCCAGCTACGTTTTACTCCTGGCTTCGCCATTTGCTTTCCTTAATTGGGAAAAAAAATACCTGCTCTGCCACAGTTAATAACTCTGCTACCCTCACGTTCTGTGACACATTAGCAGGAAAACAGCACAGTTATTAAACTTCTCATGTTCATAGAATATACGCAGTGCTGCCTTTTGGTGCAAAAAAATGGAAAATAATTCTATTTGTCCTGCCTCTGTCCGTCCTAACGCCGGTGGACACGTGTCGGCTGCGTCTGCAACCTGTAAAAATCAGACGCACCCAGCTACGTTTTACTCCTGGCTTCGCCATTTGCTTTCCTTAATTGGGAAAAAAAATACCTGCTCTGCCACAGTTAATAACTCTGCTACCCTCACGTTCTGTGACACATTAGCAGGAAAACAGCACAGTTATTAAACTTCTCATGTTCATAGAATATACGCAGTGCTGCCTTTTGGTGCAAAAAAACGGAAAATAATTCTATTTGTCCTGCCTCTGTCCGTCCTAACGCCGGTGGACACGTGTCGGCTGCGTCTGCAACCTGTAAAAATCAGACGCACCCAGCTACGTTTTACTTCTGGCTTCGCCATTTGCTTTCCTTAATTGGGAAAAAAAATACCTGCTCTGCCACAGTTAATAACTCTGCTACCCTCACGTTCTGTGACACATTAGCAGGAAAACAGCACAGTTATTAAACTTCTCATGTTCATAGAATATACGCAGTGCTGCCTTTTGGTGCAAAAAAACGGAAAATAATTCTATTTGTCCTGCCTCTGTCCGTCCTAACGCCGGTGGACACGTGTCGGTTGCGTCTGCAACCTGTAAAAATCAGACGCACCCAGCTACGTTTTACTCCTGGCTTCGCCATTTGCTTTCCTTAATTGGGAAAAAAAATACCTGCTCTGCCACAGTTAATAACTCTGCTACCCTCACGTTCTGTGACACATTAGCAGGAAAACAGCACAGTTATTAAACTTCTCATGTTCATAGAATATACGCAGTGCTGCCTTTTGGTGCAAAAAAACGGAAAATAATTCTATTTGTCCTGCCTCTGTCCGTCCTAACGCCGGTGGACACGTGTCGGCTGTGTCTGCAACCTGTAAAAATCAGACGCACCCAGCTACGTTTTACTCCTGGCTTCGCCATTTGCTTTCCTTAATTGGGAAAAAAAATACCTGCTCTGCCACAGTTAATAACTCTGCTACCCTCACGTTCTGTGACACATTAGCAGGAAAACAGCACAGTTATTAAACTTCTCATGTTCATAGAATATACGCAGTGCTGCCTTTTGGTGCAAAAAAACGGAAAATAATTCTATTTGTCCTGCCTCTGTCCGTCCTAACGCCGGTGGACACGTGTCGGCTGCGTGTGCAACCTTTAAAAATCATACGCACCCAGCTACGTTTTACTCCTGGCTTCGCCATTTGCTTTCCTTAATTGGGAAAAAAAATACCTGCTCTGCCACAGTTAATAACTCTGCTACCCTCACGTTCTGTGACACATTAGCAGGAAAACAGCACAGTTATTAAACGTCTCATGTTCATAGAATATACGCAGTGCTGCCTTTTGGTGCAAAAAAACGGAAAATAATTCTATTTGTCCTGCCTCTGTCCGTCCTAACGCCGGTGGACACGTGTCGGCTGCGTCTGCAACCTGTAAAAATCAGACGCACCCAGCTACGTTTTACTCCTGGCTTCGCCATTTGCTTTCCTTAATTGGGAAAAAAAATACCTGCTCTGCCACAGTTAATAACTCTGCTACCCTCACGTTCTGTGACACATTAGCAGGAAAACAGCACAGTTATTAAACTTAGATTATTCATTCACTAGAGGCAGTGGGGCTTTTCGTTTTCAAAAAAGGGAAAAAATTATATTTGGCCTGCAGTCTTGCGCCAATTTATTTCCTGCCTGTGAAATCAAATCACTGGTAATACAGCATGCTGAGGGGTAGGGGTAGGCCTAGAGGACGTGGACGCGGCCGAGGACGCGGAGGGCCAAGTCAGGGTGTGGGCACAGGCCAAGCTCCTGATCCAGGTGTGTCGCAGCCGACTGCTGCGCGATTAGGAGAGAGGCACGTTTCTGGCGTCCCCACATTCATCGCCCAATTAATGGGTCCACGCGGGAGACGGTTATTAGAAAATGAGCAGTGTGAGCAGGTCCTGTCCTGGATGGCAGAAAGTGCTTCGAGCAACCTATCGTCTACCCGCAGTTCTGCGCCGTCCACTGCTGCCAATCCGAATCCTCTGTCTGCTGCTCCTCCTTCCTCCCAGCCTCCTCACTCCACTACAATAACACCTGCTCAGGAGCGGGAACACTCCCAGGAACTGTTCTCGGGCCCCTGCTTAGATTGGGCAGCAGCGGTTCCTCTCCCACCAGAGGAGTTTATCGTCACTGATGCCCAACCATTCGAAAGTTCCCAGGGTCCGGGGGAAGAGGCTGGGGACTTCCGCCAACTGTCTCAACAACTTTCTGTGGGTGAGGAGGACGATGACGATCAGACACAGTTGTCTTGCAGTGAGGTAGTAGTAAGGGCAGTAAGTCCGAGGGAGCAGCGCACAGAGGATTCGGAGGAAGAGCAGCAGGACGATGAGGTGACTGACCCCACCTGGTGTGCAACGCTTACTCAGGAGGACAGGTCTTCAGAGGGGGAGTCAAGGGCATCAGCAGGGCAGGTTGCAAGAGGCAGTGCGGTGGCCAGGGGTAGAGGCAGGGCCAGACCGAATAATCCACCAAGTGTTTCCCAAAGCGCCCCCTCGCGCCATGCCACCCTGCAGAGGCCGAGGTGCTCTAAGGTCTGGCAGTTTTTCACAGAGACGCCTGACGACCGACGAACAGTGGTGTGCAACCTTTGTCGCGCAAAGCTCAGCCGGGGAGCCAACACCAACAGCCTCACCACCACCACCATGCGCAGACATATGATGGCCAAGCACCCCGCAAGGTGGGACGAAGGCCGTTCAGCGCCTCCGGTTTGCACCCCTGCCTCTCCCCCTGTGCCCCAACCTGCCACTGAGATGCAACCCCCCTCTCAGGACACAGGCACTACCGTCTCCTGGCCTGCACCCACACCCTCACCTCCGCTGTCCTCGGCCCCATCCAGCAGTGTAGTTCAGCGCACCGTCCAGCCGTCGCTTGCGCAACTGTTGGAGCGCAAGCGCAAGTACGCCGCCACGCACCCGCACGCTCAAACGTTAACCGTCCGCATCGCAAAATTCATCAGCCTTGAGATGCTGCCGTATAGGGTTGTGGAAACGGAGTCCTTCAAAAGTATCATGGAGGCGGCGGCCCCGCGCTACTCAGTTCCCAGTCGCCACTACTTTTCCCGATGTGCCGTCCCAGCCCTGCACGACCACGTCTCCCGCAACATTGTGCGCGCCCTCACCAACGCGGTTACTGCCACGGTCCACTTAACTACGGACACGTGGACAAGCACAGGCGGGCAGGGCCACTACATCTCCCTGACGGCACATTGGGTGAATTTAGTGGAGGCTGGGACAGAGTCAGAGCCTGGGACCGCTCACGTCCTACCCACCCCCAGAATTGCGGGCCCCAGCTCGGTGGTGGTATCTGCGGAGGTGTATGCTTCCTCCACTAAAGCACCCTCCTCCTCCTCCTCTGTCTCGCAATCAAGATGTGTTAGCAGCAGCATGTCGCCAGCAGTCGGTGTCGCGCGGTGTGGCAGCACAGCGGTGGGCAAGCGTCAGCAGGCCGTGCTGAAACTACTCAGCTTAGGCGATAAGAGGCACACGGCCCACGAACTGCTGCAGGGTCTGACACAGCAGACCGACCGCTGGCTTGCGCCGCTGAGCCTCCAACCGGGCATGGTCGTGTGTGACAATGGCCGTAACCTGGTGGTGGCTCTGCAGCTCGGCAGCCTCACGCACGTGCCATGCCTGGCCCACGTCTTTAATTTGGTGGTTCAGCGCTTTCTGAAAAGCTACCCACGCTTGTCAGACCTGCTCGTAAAGGCGCGCCGGCTCTGCGCACATTTCCGCAAGTCCCACACGGACGCTGCCACCCTGCAACATCACTTTAAGCTGCCAGTGCACCGACTGCTGTGCGACGTGCCCACACGGTGGAACTCTACGCTCCACATGTTGGCCAGGCTCTATGAACAGCGTAGAGCTATAGTCGAATACCAACTCCACCATGGGCGGCGCAGTGGGAGTCAGCCTCCTCAATTCCTTTCAGAAGAGTGGGCCTGGTTGGCAGACATCTGCCATGTCCTTGGTAATTTTGAGGAGTCTACCCAGGGGGTGAGCGGCGATGCTACAATCATTAGCGTCACCATTCCTCTGCTATGCATCTTGAGAAATTCCCTGCAAACCATAAAGGCAGCTGCTTTGCGCTCGGAAACGGGGGCGGGGGAAGACAGTATGCCGCTGGATAGTCAGGGCACCCTCCTGTCTATTTCTCAGCGCGTACAGGAGGAGGAGGAGGAGCATGAGGAGGATGAGGAGGAGGGGGAAGAGACAGCTTGGGCCGCTGCTGACGGTACACCGGCTGATTGCCTGTCATCCTTTCAGCGTGTATGGCCTGAGGAGGAGGAGGAGGATCCTGAAAGTGATCTTCCTAGTGAAGACAGCCATGTGTTGCGTACAGGTACCCTGGCACACATGGCTGACTTCATGTTAGGATGCCTTTCTCGTGACCCTCGCGTTGCACGCATTCTGGCCACGACGGATTACTGGGTGTACACACTGCTCGATCCACGGTATAAGGAGAACCTGCCCACTCTGATTCCCGAAGAGGAAAGGGGTTCGAGAGTGTTGCTATACCACAGGACCCTTGCGGACAAGCTGATGGTAAAATTCCCAGCCGACAGCGCTAGTGGCAGAAGGCGCAGTACCGAGGGCAAGGTAGCAGGGGATGTGCGTAGATCGAGCAGCATGTACATCCCAGGCAGTGCAACAGTCTTTAAGTGCCTGGCCAGCTTTATGGCTCCCCACCAAGACTGTGTCACTGCTCCCCAGTCACGGCTGAGTCGGCGGGAGCACTGTAAAAGGATGGTGAGGGAGTACGTAGCGGATCGCACGACCATCCTTGGTGACGCCTCTGCCCCCTACAACTACTGGGTGTCGAAGCTGGACACGTGGCCTGAACTAGCGCTGTATGCCCTGGAGGTGCTTGCTTGTCCTGCGGCTAGCGTCTTGTCGGAGAGGGTGTTTAGTGCGGCTGGGGGAATCATCACAGATAAGCGTAGCCGCTTGTCAACCGACAGTGCCGACAGGCTAACACTCATCAAGATGAACAAAGGCTGGATTTCCCCAGACTTCTGTTCTCCACCAGCGGACAGCAGCGATACGTAAGCAATACGTAGGCTGCACCCGCGGATGGAAGCTACGTTCTCTCTCACCATCCAAAACGGGGACATTTCTGCTTCATCAATCTGTGTCTAATATTCCTCCTCCTCCTCCTCCTGCTCCTCCTCCTGAAACCTCACGTAATCACGCTGAACGGGCAATTTTTCTTAGGGCCACAAGGCTCACTCAAATAATTTTTCTGAACAATTTTTATAAGTTTCAATGCGCTTAAAAGCATTGGAACTTTAACTTGAACCAATTTTTCGTTACACTGGGCTGCCTCCAGGCCTAGTTACCACTTAAGCCACATTAACCAAAGCGATTAATGGGTTTCACCTGCCCTCTTGGCTGGCCATGGCCAATTTTTGGGATGTACACTAGTACTGTTGATACAGCAATTTTTGTGTGCCCTCGCCTACAGTGTAATCAAATTAATTTTTAGCCCACCTGCATTACAGCTGACGTTACCTCAGCTGTGTTGGGCAATGCAATGGGATATTTTTATGTACCGCCGGTGGGTTCCAGGGAGCCACCCATGCTGTAGGTGCACACGGAGTTTTTAATACATCTGTACACTTCTAAAGAACCCCAGTCTGACTGGGGCATGCAGTGTGGGCCGAAGCCCACCTGTATTACGCACGCCATTACTACCTCAGCTGTGTTGGGCAATGCAATGGGATATTTCTATGTACCGCCGGTGGCTTCCTGGCACCCACCCAGGCAGTGGGTCCACAGGGAGTTTAACCTACATGTGTCCACTTCTAAAGAACCCCAGTCTGACTGGGGCATGCAGTGTGGGCCGAAGCCCACCTGCATTAAGCACGACATTACTACCTCAGCTGTGTTGGGCAATGCAATGGGATATTTCTATGTACCGCCGGTGGCTTCCTGGCACCCACCCATGCTGTGGGTCCACAGGGAATTATAAATGCATCTGTTTCCACTTATAAAGAAACCCAGTCTGACTGGGGCATGCAGTGTGGGCCGAAACCCACCTGCATTAACCCTTTCCAGTCCACTGTGTGACCTGTGAAGACATTAGGGTTTAAGGCTGTACAGCTCCGTTGTTGGTAGACGTCCGTCGGGGTTCTCTTACTGTATATTGCCAGCCTCTCTGCTGTCGGAGCCTATCCTACGTGTCAGCTCATGCAGTACTGGCTTTAGCCAGCATATAGCGCCGTTGTATAACGGCAGAAAAAGAGTAAGCCCCCTAGGAAAACCATATACAAATTGGATTGGAAAGGGTTAAGCACAACATTACTACCTCAGCTGTGTTGGGCAATGCAATGGGATATTTCTATGTACCGCCGGTGGCTTCCTGGCACCCACCCATGCTGTAGGTGCACACGGAGTTTTTACTACATCTGTACACTTATAAAGAACCCCAGTCAGACTGGGGCATGCAGTGTGGGCCGAAGCCCACCTGCATTAAGCACGACATTACTACCTCAGCTGTGTTGGGCAATGCAATGGGATATTTCTGTGTACCGCCGGTGGGTTCCAGGGAGCCACCCATGCTGTGGGTCGACAGGGACTTCACAATAGGGAGTTGTACCTGCCTGTGTCTATGAATTAAAAAGCCCGGTCTGACTGGGGCATGCAGACACCTTGACAGAATGAATAGTGTGTGGCACATAGGTTCCCCATTGCTATGCCCACGTGTGCAGCTCCTGATGGCGGTGGCACAGGATTCTATTTCTCATTGGTTCTGTACAGCATTGTGGGCTATCGCTCCGCCACTTTTAAAGAGGGTCGCTGCCTAGCCGTGCCAACCTCTGCAGTGTGTGCCTGCGGTCCCTCGTCATGGCAGACGCAATTCTAAATAGACATGAGCGTGGTGTGGCATGAGGGCAGCTGAAGGCTGCCCAGGGACACTTTGGTGTGCGCTGTGGGGGGGAGGGGGGGCGGTTGGGCAGCATGTAACCCAGGAGAAGTGTCAGTGGTGTGTCATGCAGGCAGTGATTGTGCTTTGTTGGAGGTAGTGTGGTGCTTAGCAAAGGTATGCCATGCTAATGAGGGCTTTTCAGAAGTAAAAGTTGTTGGGAGGGGGGGGGGGGGGGCACTCTTGCCGGTATTGTGGCTTAATAGTGGGACCTGTGAACTTGAGATGCAGCCCAACATGTAGCCCCTCGCCTGCCCTATCCGTTGCTGTGTCGTTCCCATCACTTTGTTGAATTGCCCAGATTTTCACACATGAAAACCTTAGCGAGCATCGGCGAAATACAAAAATGCTCTGGTCGCCCATTGACTTCAATGGGGTTCGTTGTTCGAAACGAACCCTCGAGCATCGCGGGAAGTTTGTTCCGAATAACGAGCACCCGAGCATTTTGGTGTTCGCTCATCTCTATTATTTGCTCTTCTTCAGTTATAAAAGTGTGGCATATTTGCTATCTAAAACAAAAATAGAACACATTTTAATAATGCAAGCTAAAAACAAATAGAATTGACTTAGTGAGGTTAAATGTAACCCCAACAAGGTTTTTACAATTTGTAGCTCAGCTGTAGACATATGAGCACATACAAAGGTGTAACTTGAAGCTTCTGGGCCCCAATGCAAAACCTGTAACAGGGCCCCCAACTATAATGCTTTATTCATAGTACTGGGCTTCCTATATGGAGAAGGGTCCTTGCCCCGGGAGCGACTGTATTACCTGCATCCCCTATAGTTACGGCCCTGAGTACATGGCACCAGCCATAAACTGTGGTAAACTGAGATTAGGTGGAAGCATGCAGAGTCATATTGGTTGGTTGAAAAGCTACACCTAGAATTAGATGTGGTGTGGCCTTTTTTTTTACCTTGGCAACTGCGCTAAGGCTTAAAGTAATCTAATGGGCTCTTTCTATTAGGGCATTGTTATTGGTGATCTATATGTTAGGACAGCAGGGAACACATAGATAATCTGTTTCTTGCTAACCGGTGCCTTCATAGTGAAAACAATTAATAAGTATAATACAGTAAAATATAGAAAAATAAATAAAGTGTAGATAAACAAATTAAGTACATAATAAATTAGGTTAAAAAAAACAGCCATCCTTCCTTCAAAAGACTTCACACCTCTCCAATCCCATGAACACCAATTTTACACATGCTACATTTTGTATAGGCCTCAGATACTCATGCATTAAAGAGGTTGTCCCGCGCCGAAACGGGTTTTTTTTTTTGCATAGGTCCCCCGTTCAGTGCAGGACAAACCCAAGGGATGTGTTAAAATTTAAAATGTTACTTACCCGAATCCCCTGTCTGCAAATTCTTCCTTCTTTTCCTCCAAGATGGCCGCCGGGATCTTCACCCACGATGCACCACGGGTCTTCTCCCATGGTGCACCGTGGGCTCTGTGCGGTCTATTGCCGATTCCAGCCTCCAGATTGTCTGGAATCGGCACACGTGATGGGACGGAGCTACGCGATGACGCGTAAAAGGGGGCGGAGCCAGAACGCCGCTCGTGCCCGGACCGACCAGAAGGGAGAAGACCCTTCTGCGCAAGTGCGTCTAATCGGGCGATTAGACGCTGAAATTAGATGGCACCATGGAGACGGGGACGCCAGCAACAGAGTGGGTAAGTGAATAACTTCTGTATGGCTCATATTTAATGCACGATGTATATTACAAAGTGCATGTATATGGCCATACAGAAGTGTATAACCCCACTTGCCGTCACAGATATAGAATTTATTAGGAATTATTTTAAAAATCAAGGCCAACCAAAGAAAAACAATTACATAAAACGTATAGTGACAGGACAGACAAACAACTAAAAAGAGGGATCTTGGGATTGGTGAGGAAGGGAATTATGTGTCACCAACTCCCGTCTAACCATCACCAGGATCCTCAAGAGTCACTTGTGATTTAGTTGATGGGGCAGATCCCCCTATCAAGGTAAGTATTTAGCACTTGAGGTGTTGTATGATTCGTATGTTCTCCAAATGGAGACTGTTTTTTAGTAAAGGTATATATGTTATACGAATCAAGCAAACCACTTTTCTTTTGGGACTCTTGTAGTTTTTAATGTTTGAATCAATGTCGTTTAGTGCATTTGTTTTCACTGTTTTATACACTTTCTGTTTAGATTGCTCTTCAAACCAGTATGGTATTGAGTTTACAGTGTTTAAAGCTTTTCCGTTTATATTGCTCTTGCTCGACGCGTTTCCCTATCGGGGTACTCGATAGTTCATCACGAGCCGGGCATCGATAAGCCCCTAAATAAGTAGGAAAAGATTTGTTTTAGAATATATATCAAAGATGATCACTAGATAGGTGGCTGAAATACGCCTGTCACTATTCAATAATAGAAGATTCCTCAGAGTTACCTAGTTTATATAATAAACTTGGACCCTACCAATCGTATGGGTCCCAAATGTGCTCTAGTCGTTCAGAATCCAGAAATCTGGGACCTTTCTGCAATGTCAATTGCGGAAAGGCTGCATGTCCAATTAGCCAGTCATATTTTTCCGCCGTGAGCGTAAAATCGCAATTGATTTCCGCTCATGTTCAGGAAAAAGCGATTTTCAATAGTATGTTATGAAATGTATTTGCTGCGGAATTCGGAGGTGGATGCCCGCTCTGGATTCTGCAATGCAAATCCGGCCTTGTGCAGCTGGCTTTAAAGAACTTGCAATCGTTTGATCACTTCTACAATATCCTGCATTACTTCAGTATTGCAGTATATTGTATTTTTGACCTTCACATATTATAGAAATTCTACATCACTGGACATAGAATTGTTTTAATATGCTGCACAACTTCTCTGACTACTTGACGCACACATTAGTCTAACACACTATACACTCCTTTGATTGGCCAGCACTGCCCAGTCAGAGCAGCTTGTAGAGTATAAGGTTGGTGTTTCATACAGGAGCGTGAGTGTCTGCGAATGGGCAGAGGCGTGTTTGGAGTGTGATATAGTCAATCTTCACTACTTCCGTAAATAAATTGTAGATCCTTATTAGGATGAGCGCCATGCTTGACAATGCCATCCAGTGTGCTACTTGTGCAATGTTTGTGGTCCTTGATCAGCTGATCGAGGGTGGATACTGTTACCCAAGATGCATGCTCGTCGGACAGTTGGAAGCCCAAATCCAGCCCTGCTGCAGCACGACATGCCCTCTGAACGCCAGGGAGATGACTGCTCCATTTGGACGGGGACGGAGAATGCAGGGCAGGCTAGACAGGTCCTAGTGGCGGAAGACACAATTATAAAGGGAATAGATAGGGCAATCTCCCACAAAGACTGGGATCATTGAATGGTGTGTTGTCTTCCTGGAGCTTGAGTTTGACACATTACGGATTGGATTGACAAATTACTGGGAGGGGCTGGTAAGGATCCAGTGGTCATGGTGCACGTTGGCACCAATGAACAAATTAGAGATCAATGGAGGGCCCTCAAAAATGATTTCAGGGACCTAGGACCCAAATTTAGGGCAACGACCTCCAACGTAGTTTTCTCGGAAATACTACCTGCACCAAAAGCCACACTAGAAAGGCCGCAGGATCTTAGGGAGGTAAACAAGTGGCTCCTGGGTTGGTGTAATAAGGAGGGGTTTGTGTTACTGCAGAACTGGATTGACATCCCTGTCGGCTACAGGCTCTACCGTAGGGACAGGCTGCATCTTAATTGGAAGGGAAGATGGCTAGAAGGCTGGAGGACAGTTTAAATTAGTAACTGGGGGAGGGCAAAAAGAGAAACAGGGGGTAGACAGTGTAGATATAGACCTGGCACCAAGTAATGGGAATGCAGGTCAAGCAGGGGGTGGGGTTAGTATAGTTAGAACTGACAGAACATCTAATAGTACCATTAGTAGCAAAATAAATATAAAGAATATATACACACACATACATATATATACATGCATACACACATGCATACACACACATACATATATACACATGCACACACACACATACATATATATACATACATACACACACACATATATATATACCCACACGTGTTTGTATATGTGCGTGTGTATATATACATATATACACCCACGTGTGTCTGTGTATATGTATATATATATATATATATATATATATATATATATATATATATATATATATATATACACATACATACACACACGTGTGTATATATATATGTGTGTGTATGTATGTATGTATATGTATGTGTGTGTGTGTGCATGTGTATATATGTATGTGTGTGTATGCATGTATATATATGTATGTGTGTGTATATATGTGTATGTGTGTGTGTGCATGTGTATATATGTGTGTGTGTGTGCATGTGTATATATGTATGCGTGTGTATGCATGTATATATATGTATGTGTGTGTATATATGTGTATGTGTGTGTGCATGTGTATATATGTGTGTGTGTGTGCATGTGTATATATGTATGCGTGTGTATGCATGTATATATATGTATGTGTGTGTATATATGTGTATGTGTGTGTGCATGTGTATATATGTGTGTGTGTGTGCATGTGTATATATGTATGCGTGTGTATGCATGTATGCGTGTATGTATGTATGTATGTATAGGCCCCGGCGGTAGGCTCCGGAGGCACGGCGGGCAGCATCGGGGGCACGGCGGCAGGCTCGGGCGGCACAGCGGCAGCTTCGGGGGCATGGCGGCAGGCTCCGGGGCCAGGCGGCGGGCTCCGATGTCCGGCAGTGGGCTCCGGGGCCAGGCAAATCTCTCATGGGTTATAAGTTCTTGAGAACAATTAAAGAGAACTACCATACCCAACTAGAGGAAGGGCCACTCTGGACTTAGTATTAACTAACAAACCAGACAGAATCTCAGGGGTGCACGGTAAGGGACACTAGGGAAATAGTGACCACAATGTAATTAATTTCCAGCTGTCATTAAATAAGCAGCTTTATAAGGGAGCGACAAAAAACCCCTAAACTTTAGTATAGCAAAATTTGATTATCTAAGAACTACTACCGGTAACATTGATTGGGACAACATCCTCATGAGAGAAGTTTACTTAACCCCTTAACGACCGGGCCATAGTGTTTTTACGTCCTGCAGCTGCAGGACGTGTATGAAGGGAGGTAGCGCCGCTATCTCCCTCCATACAGCACGGGCGTCAGCTGTTTATTACAGCTGACACCCGCGGGCAATAGCCGCGCTCTGCCGTACGGCCGATCGCAGCTATTAACCCTTTAAATGCCGCTGTCAATTCTGACAGCGGCATTTAAATCCCCCGAACGCTGTTTGGGGGTCCCGCACGGCCCCCCCGCGGTGAGATCGGGGGATCCGTGCAGGTGTCATGGCAGCCGGGGGCCTAATGAATGGCCCCAGGGCTGCCTTAGCAGACTGCCTATCAAGCCATCCACACAGGGTGGCTTGAAAGACTGCCTGTAAAAAAGCAGTATGACGTAATGCTATAGCATTACGTCATACTGCAGGAGCGATCAAAGCATCGCATGTTAAAGTCCCCCAGGGGACTTCAAAGTAAAGTAAAAAAAAAAGATCAATAAAGTTTTTTAAATTGTAAAAAAAAAAAAAAAGTTATAAAAGTTTAAATCACCCCCCTTTTGCCATATCTATTATTAAAAAATCTAAATCATAAAATAAAAATATGTATTTGATATCGCCGCGTCCGTAAAAGTCTGATCTATCAAAGTAGTGCATTATTTTTTCTGCACGGTGAACGTCGTCCGAAAAAAAGAAAAAAGAACGCCAGAAATACATTTTTTAGTTACCCTGTCTCCCAGAAAAAACGCAATAAAAAGCGATCAAAAAGTCGTATGTATTCCAAATTGATACTATCGGAAACTACAGGACATCCCACAAAAAATGAGCCCTCACTCAACTACGTTGACGGAAAAATAAAAAAGTTATCGCGCGCACAAAATGACCGCAGAAAATAATTGAAAAAAATGTAATATCTTAAAAAAAAATACAAGTACTACAGCAAAAACAATACTATATAAGTTTGGTATCGTAGTAATCGTACTGACCCATAGAATAAAAATATCAGGTCATTTTTGTTGCAGTTTGTGCGTCGTAGAAACAGGACGCACCGAAAGATGGTGGAATGTCGTTTTTTTTTCCATTTCTCTCCGCTAAGAATTTTTTTTAAGTTTTTCAGTACATTATATGGTACAATAAATAGTGCCATTAAAAAATACAACTCGTCCCGCAAAAAACAAGCCCTCATACAGCGACGTCGATGGATAAATAAAGGAACTACGATTTTTTAAAAGGGAGTAGGAAAAAACAAAAATGGAAAAAAGCAAAAACGCCTGGTCACTAAGGGGTTAATTACCTCATGTGAGCAGTTCATACCCTTTAAAAATAAAAGAACTACAAGTAAAAGGAAACCAATGTTGCTCGACAAGACTGTAAGGGGGAAAATAAACGAAAAAAAGAAAGAATTTAAACTATTAAAACAAGAAGGCAGGTTGAAGCACTAAAATCATACAGGGAAAAAAATGTAAAGAAAAGATCAAAATTGCTGAGGAGCCAGCAAGAGAGCAAAAATAACCCTAAACTATTCTTCAATTATATAAACAGTAAATATTGCATGCCTAACACAGGGGGATTAAAATTGATAAATCGCTGGGCCGAGTTGGAATACACCTAAGGATTCTAAGGAAACTAAGTGACGTTATAGCTAGAGCGTTATTTCTTTATTGACACTATTGAGGCCGGGGTTGTACCGCTGGATTGGCGTATTGCCAATGTGGTTCCAATATACAAAAAGAGGTCTAAAAGAGAACCAGTAACTACAAGCTGGTAAGTCTCACTTCAATAATTGGAAAAGTGCACATGGGCAAGAGAAATGGATGTCATCAATGTACACTAAATGGGATACTGCTAGGGAAAAGTAAAATGGAAAAAGACCCCTGGGTACTAGTGGACTGTAGATTTAACTGGAGTAATCAATGCCAATCAGCTCCTGCAAGGGAAAAATAAAGTCTTCAGGAGCATTAAAAGAGGTATGGGGGCAAGGGACGAGAACATTATTCTTCCACCACTTCTGGACACCAATGCTCAGGAAAGATGTTGCAGTACTTGAGGGGTTTCAAAGAAGAGCAACTACATTAATAAATGGAATGGGAGGACTGGAATACCCAGAGAGGCTATCAAAATTAGGACTATTCTCCCTAGAGAAAAGACGTCTAAAGGGCGATCAAATAACTATGTATAAATACATTAGGGGACAATACAAGGATCTCTCCCATGATCTGTTTATACCCAGGACTCCGATAGTAACAAGAGGGAATCCTCTACGTCTAGAAGCAAGCAGGTTTCATCACCAACACAAAAAGGGGTTCTTTACTGTAAGAGCAGTGAGACTGTGGAACTTTCTGCCTGAGGACATGGTGATGGCAAAAAAGAAGAGTTTAAGAGGGGACTAGATGTCTTTCTTGATTTAGTAGAAAAGTGTATTTTTCATTAGTACCACTTACTTTTCCAGCCTTTTGTTACTCCTGTCCCAACTTTTGTCAGATGTGTTGCTGCGATCAATTTCTAAAGGAGTCAATTTTTTTAAAAAATGGAAAAATGTTGCACTCTCAACTTCTGATAAGGCCTCATTCAGACAAGCAATGAATGGCCAAACACTGCCTGTGATTGGCTGAGTACTGTGACCAATCACAGGCAGCGCTCAGCTGTCATTCAATGAAAGGCTGAGTGTTGCCCGTGATAGGCTGAGTGCTCTGCCAATCAGATACAACCCTTTGAGCAGGCGGGGATTTTAAATCCCCACCTGCTGAAAGAGATTCAGTACAGTGTCGGGGACCAAGCAGAGAAGACTCATGACAGTTTCGGAGAGGTGAGTATATACATTTTTTTATTTTTTACACAAGCTAGGAATGATTTTCAGGGAAGGTCTTATATTTAACCCCTTAAGGACAACGCCTATTTTGGCATTGAGGACCAAACGATTTTTGGTATTTTTTCATCTCCATTTTTCAAAAGGCATAATTGTTTTATTTTCCCGTCGAACTGTAGTTTTTATTGGTACCATTTTTGGTGACGTAGACTACATTGTAAAAGTTTTATTATTGCTAATTAGCATTTTGCCTCAATTTTTTAGCATTTTTTTAACACCTTTTGCCGTACAGGATAAAAACATGTTCAATTTATTGTACACATCGTTACGGACGTGTCGATACCAAATATGTGGGATTTTTAATTTAAAAAAAAATTTTTATGCTAGTATGAGAAAAAGCATAAAAAAGGGTTTTTTAACTTTTTTTACATTTTTATTTTTCGTCCTTTATTTTGTTCTTATTTTTACACCATTTGTGTCCCTCTGAGGGACTTACACAGCAGGACTGCAGATCGCTATGATAAGGCATGGCAGGACTTCTCTCCTGCCATGCCTTATCGGTTACTATAGCGATCACAGGCTATGGCAATACAGGACGCCGATATCTGGCATCCTGTTGCCATAGTAACCAGCCGGGCTCTCGCAATGTTATCGTGAGAGCCGGCTGGAGTCACAGAGGGGCGCGCTCTCTCTGTGAACCCTTTCCGTGCCGCAACCTACTTAGATCGTGGCAGGGAAGGGGTTAACAGCGGGGGGTGCATCTAGTGACAGCCAACTCCCGCTGCGGGATAGCGCGAGATCTTCTATGATCTCCCGCTATCCCTATGACGTAAGGGTACGTCATTTTGCGGGAAGTACCCCACTCCCATGACGTACCCTTACGTCATGGGGCGGGAAGGGTTTAAAGCCCTTCCCAGAAAATCACTGCAGTGGTTGCCTGCATCCCATTGCTTTCAATGGGGCCGCTGGCCAGCGGCAGCCCCATTGAAAGCAATGGAACAACATTGCGATCCTCTGCCACAGCTGTGGCAGGGGATTCTTTACTCCCCGCTGTCACAGTGTTCAGTGACAAGGGGACTCCCCGTGGGAAATATTTACATGCACCACGGACCTGTGTGGTTCACGCATGTTCTATCTTTTGCAGGCGTGCGTGTTTGCACACCTGTTAAACACGGATATGTGAACACAACTTAGGAAACCAATGGTTCTAAATAAACGCGCGGTTTTGTGTGCACCAATGCCCGTACATAAGCATGCTCGTCTAAATGACCTCCCACTGTTCTATTGCAGATAAAATATAGTTATATGAGATTTCCAAATCATTGCATTATTTTTTTTCTTTACATTTTACAGTATTCCAACTTTTGGGGGAATTCGGGTTGTATTACTGTCTTTGTTTGGTGGTGAACCTGTAAGTTTGAAAGCCTAGGGAGGAGGTTAATGATAGAAGTTTAGAGGCAGATGGGCAGATGTCAATGGGAATGTTAAAGGGGTTTCTGAGTTGTGGAATTTAACAAAGGGCTTGCCCATGCAATAAGATAACTAACAGGAATATACTCACTTTTCCCCCTGCTTCCATGGTGCAGCTCTGGATGTTCCCTGTGACATTTACAGGCTGACCTAGTCTCTTTATGAGATGTCACAGGCACTGCAGCCAATAACAGAGCCCAGCGATCAATCGGTTGGCGCTGTTATTGGCTGCAGTGACTGTGACATTCAATAAACTGGACAGGCTGTAGCCTGTAAGCAAACACAGGAGCAAAATACACAGCACCGGCAAGGGACACAACAGTGTTAGAGCATTCTGCTGGGATCTGTTGTTCTACATGGTTTCCCAGTAGCTTAGCTCCACAGGTGGGGTTGATTAAGCTAACTTGGTGGGGATTTCCCCAACCAGCCAATCCCCCAGGTCTGCTGCTCATATATACCAGCCACAGCTGTGGCTGCTGGTCTTTTCTCTGCTTGATCAGGATGTTCAGTGTGAGCAGTGTTATTTCCTGTGTGTCTGTGCAGCCTTCAGTATGTTCCGTGTAAACAGTGTCATGTTCCTGTGTGTCTTTGCAGCTTTTAGTATGTTCAGTATGAACAGTGCCATGTCCCTGCGTGTCTCTGCATGTGGCTGGACATGAGGTGTGAGCGGGCATGTTCAGTATGTTTAAGTATCAGTGTCATGTTCCTGCATATCTGTGCAGGTTTCCGTACGTGCAATGTGAACTGTGTCTTGCTGGAGATCATTTATCATCTAGGATTAGGTACGTCCCTAGGTTCCAGTGCGGGATCATCCCTGTTAGGACGATTTCCCCGCATGCAAGCAGTTTCCTAGGGTTAGTTGTCTTGTTAGTGTAGGGACCAAAAAGATAATGAGGACCTTTGATACGGGCTCATGGGCTTAAGTATCTTGGCCAAAATACGAATGAATACCTTGTACATCCTATACTTATTCCATCTGGCTAGGCGTGCAGGTCCACAAGTACGTAGTCTGTCTCTCTGTCCTGCAGTTCTGTCTGAGTTCTCCTTGTCGGCGAGTATTAAACTCTGTCTGTGAAGTCTGTTTTGCTATTTCTGTGTTCTGTCTGTATTTTTCAATGGTACCATTTAATGTACCATATAATATACTGAAAAACTGTAAAAAAAGGTCTTAAGTGGAGTGAAATGGAAAAAAAAAAAACACAAAATTCCACCATCTTTGGGTGCGTCTTGTTTCTATGGTGTACACACTGCAACAAAAATGACATAACTATTTTCCATGGGTTAGTACGATTACTACGGTAACAAATTTATATATTTTTTTGCTGTACTACTTTCCAAAGATATTTAATTATTTTAAATTAGTTTCTTCCGCCATCTTCTGACAGCCATAACTTTTTTATTTTTTTGTTGACATAGTTGTGCGAGGGCTCATTTTTTGTGGGATGTCTTGTAGTCTTTATTAGTACTAAATTAGAGTATATACAATGTTCTAATTACATTTCAATGCATTCTTTCTTGGAGATAGAGTGACCAAAGAGCACAATTCTGTCGTTATTTTTTTTCTGATGACATTCACCGTACAGGGTAAATAATGTGTTATTTTCATAAATCAGACTTTTACAGATGCAGGGATACAACATTTTTTTTGTTTCATTATATAGATTCTCTTGTAGCATTAAGGGGTTAACAAATACAAACAAACAGACACTGTGGCGCATGCGGTAAATGTATATGCTTAATAGGTCATATGATCTATTGAAAAATAGTCCATCGGTATCCAGTAGAAAACCATTAAGCTGAATGACAGCTAAGAGCTGCCCCTGATTGGTCCCTGCGCTCAGCCAATCAGAGGCAGCACTCACTCATGAATGGGTGTGAGTGAGAGCTGCCTCTGATTGGTCAGGCTGTGACCAATATGAGGCAGCTCATTCAGCAGGCGGGGATTTTAAATCGCGGGCTGCTGAATACTACTCACAGCAGTTCAGGAGAACTGCCGGCCGGCCGCGGCTGAACTCCGTCTGCCGGGACCAGGTGAGTATATATTTATTTTTTTATTTTTACACATTTCTGGCTGAATTTCCGGGAAGGACTTATATTTTTAAGCCCTTCCCGAAAATTCATCGTGAGATCGCCCGCAGCCCATTGCTTTCAATGGAGCCGGCTGTATTGCCGTCTCCATTGAATTCAATGCGCTGGACAGCGCTGAACTGCTCCGGCCCGTTTCTATTGAAACGCGGCTAGGAGCAGTTTTTTCAGGCGATTTTTCGGCCCCGGTCACGCGATTTGCGGAAGCGCATCCGTCATGCGATCCGCAAATCGTGGCAAAAACGCCCGTGTGACTAAGGCCTAAGTATGAATCCACATGATTTGTTTAGATCAAGTGCTAATTTAACTAGATAAACAATAATTCCTGGCCACTGTACAATGTACAGAACTGTGGTAGTTTCAATGCAGTTACTAGCACTATCATTGCGGTTTGCAAAAACAGCCGATTGGTGGGGTGCCTGGTGTCTGAACCCTGCCAGTGTGCTACCGCGTTTCCCCAAAAATAAGACAGTGTCTTATATTAATTTTTGTTCAAAAAGGTTTAACCTTTTTACATGTATAGCTGCCTGGATACTATTTAATTTGACTTTTTTAATTAACTGTTAGCAGGGCTTAATTTTGGAGTAGGGCTTATATTTCAAGCATCCTCAAAAAACCTGAAAAATCATTTTGCATTCTCAAAAATTCTGGAAAATCATGGTATGTCTTATTTTCAGGGAAACAGGGTAATGTTGTCCTATCCTGAGGACAGGTCATCAATAGTTTAGTGCCGGAAAAGCCCTTTAACATTTTGGAAAGTGAAAGCTCATCTGTAACCACTTGTCTGCTGCAAATGGGTAGAGAAAGGACATATAATGCAATACATGACGATTGGATAAAGATGAGCGACCTAAAATTGGATTTGTGGGGTGATAGCAAAGTGAATCCACTGCTTTACATGAACAATTCCTAAGCTCATCTGACATTTGGATATAACAAACCCTGCCAAGGACAGCTATTTGGGGTAATGTTCTACGAACAGATGAGTCAAGAGTGGAACTCTTTGGCCAACACATGTACTAGCATGCCTGCCATTAAACAAACACAGCATAATAGATACAGCTTCTAATGATTAAGACCTCCTGCCCACGGCTGGGTCGGATTCCGCCTGCAAAATCTTGCAGCGGAATCAGCCTCAGCTCCCCCCAGAGACCCCATACTCAGCTCTCCGGATCCGCAGCGAGAGTCTCTACCGGCGAGCCTACATGCATCCGCAGTGCAGCACATGACATGCCGGCACTGGACGGTAAAGCTATTTCCCGCAATACTTCCGCTGTGCTCACAGCGTGGAGTATCGCGGGACGGACGGCTGCCATTGACTGCAATGGAAGCCATCCGCACTATTTTTCGTGATGAATAGAACATGCTGCGATTCTTCCCCGTGAGTGGAAAATCGTACTTGATTTCCCCTCGTGGGCAGGGGAGAATCTGTTAACACAGCATGTCTATGAACGGCTATTGCTGTGGGATTCGCGGCGGGTGTCTGACCGTGAATCCCACAGCGATTATCCGTCGATGGGCATTCAGCCTTATGATGCTATGTAACTTAATAAAGTTTCAGGATTTTCCTGCCTAGCCATCTTGGTGCTTTTCCCGACTTAAGGTTTCTACCAACTTTTTGAACCTATCACAGGTCTCAGTTTGACTTCCTGGACTCCATATTCACCTACACATCCTGCCACAATGACTTGTGCTGCCTGAACCTGTTTTGTTTCCAAGTGTTATAAGGATAGGTTATCAATATGTTGGTCCTGGAATACCCTTTTAATCTCTGAAGGGTTAAAGAGACCAAAATATATTCTGCAAACAGACATACCATTTTGTAACACACTCCGTAGTATGAAGCAATGGGGAGACAAAGTGTTTTGCATGTCTCTGCGATGTGCATGAAACCTAAAACCGAGTGCCCACGGGCGATCTGTCATAGAGTGCTCCGTGGCGATAAATCGAACGCGGAACACGCATGACACGCTTTCCATAGGATAACTATGGAAAGCACAGCCCAATGTACAAGAGCAGAAAATCGCTTGCGATTTTCCACTCTTGTCTATAAATCGCAGCATGCCGCAATGAGCCTAGCGTTAAGATAGGTTCATCGTGGAAAATTGCGCAGAAAATTGGAGTGACATTAGTGGTACCCCGCGGTGGAATATGCCCGTGGAAACTCGGCCTAAGGACAAAAAGAGTCTCCAATACTGAATCTATTTTGTACCCAACTGACTTTTATAGGAAAAACAGTAAGGCCTCATGTCCACTAGAAAAATACAATCCGCGCAGAATCTGCCGCGGATTTGCTTTAAATGGTATTTTTTTTGCATGCAGATATCTGCACACATTGCTATCCATGTGATAGCAATGTTGCCGATCCGCGCGGAATCCGCGGCAGAATGGAGCATGCCGTGTTTTTTCTCCCGCGTGTGAAAAACGCAATTCTTTTAAAATGCCATCCGTGGGTGCAAAAATCAATTTAATAGACCGTGGATGGGCAATGATTCCCTATGGGCTAAATCTGCTGTGGAATCCGCAATTCCATTTAGCTAGTGCACATGAGGCCTAAGGCAGGATTCAGACAGGGCGGATTTGCCGCGGTTTTGTCGCAGAAGAATTGCTTCTGCGGCAAAACCGCTTCAAAGGTTAATTTGGGCTTGCGGATTTTCCTGCGGATTTTCGTGCGGAAAAATCCGCAAGTGATTTTTTTTCCCGCAGCGCTTTTTTTACTTTTTGCCGCGCTGTGAGAACAGCTTTTTGGTAAAACTCATTTGTGCTGCATTGCACTGCAAACGCAGCGGTTTTGCCGCAGTGCAGATATGCAACGGCAATCCGCAGCAAATCCACACTGTGTGAACCCACGAATTGATATAAAGCCAAACCAAACACGTTGTGCATTCAGTATCCAATATGTTTAGACCCGCTGTGATAATATGCAATCCAAAGTGCCAAAAGAAAGCATAGTTTGAAAAAAAACAGTAATTTGAAAAGAGCCTTATATTTTATCAGCAAGACCACATTATTCAGAATTCATTAGATTACTCTTTGTAATGAATTACAAAGGCTACTTGCTTTGTATTTATCTGTTTGTACACATAGGAGTTTAGCTAGTCACCCCAGGCTTTCCTTTCCTTACATAATTAAAAAAATTAGTCAGTGCAGAAATTGGCAAGTATTGCCCTTTCTTTTTAGTAGTGTGTAGGATTATGCCATCAGTGCTAACCATAAGCTCAAACAGTGGCAACCCACACTAGATCCTGAGTTATATAAACAGGTAGTCAGTAAATCATTCATACTTCTACTGTTTCATTTGGAACTTATATATCTTAATATATTTCATTCAACCTTCTCATATGTATTTAAATTTAGATTTTTGACAATAATTTCTGATTTCAACATTTTTTTTACAGTTGGTGTGTGCCTTGCAGTTGCTGTATTGTGCATAACTGGGATTTCTTTCATAATTGTTGGTAAGTTACTGAGTTCACAATTTAAACATGATGAATGTATTATAGAGAAAACATAATTGGAATAGGTGAAATTGTATGATTGTCTATTACCAGAGGTGTAGCCAGTGTTTCCTTCACTCGGAGGCAAAGATCTAATTTGGCTTTCCTCCCCATCTCCCGAAACGTAAGTCTTGGCTAGCAGGCATAGGGAGTCGGCAATAATGTCACTAACTCCAGGGTCATGTGACTGTTGTTCCTAATAACCAGTTCCCTTTAGCCAGTGATCTGTTGCAGTGATCACATGACTAGGTGTTGCTGACATCAATGCTCTGCACCCAAAATGGAAGGTCAGCGGGGACCAGGAGCTAGAAAAACAGCAGGTGGAAGAGCTAGGAAGATGAGTATATCTTTTTATTCTAGTACAGCATGCTGAACAGCATGTTCTAAAATAAATGTTTACGAATAACTCCTCTAACCCCTTCTAGCTAGCCATATGTACTTTTACAGTAATTACTGCCTTAAAAGCATCATGGCCTAGTCTAAGACTGGCATGAATGTCATGTGCCAGGAAGAGACGGGACTTAGCTGCCTACTCACAGTCTGGCTCCTGATTCCATCCGTTTAACCCCTTACATGTTGTACTCAATAAAGATCATGCCATATAGGTGGCTGATAGGGGGAGGGGGCTGACATGCAAACCAGGCTATCAGACCCTGCAGAGGCAGGGTCCGATAGGAGAACTGTCAAAAGTATACTACACTGCAATACATAATCTGTCCAGTGTAATATACTAGTGATCAAAGGATGTCATCTTTAAGTCCACCTGAAAGACAAAAATGTGAAAAAAGTTAAGTACAAAAACACGTTAACAAAGACAAGAAAAAAACACAATTACCCCTTTTAGGCAAAAATACGAAAAATAAACACATTATGTATCGCTGCGTTCGTAATGATCTGCACTATAAAAATACTATGTCTGTTATCGTGCACTGTGAAGGCATAGAAATTAATTTAAAAAGCCAAAATTGCCATTTATCATTCATCCATCTCCCAAAGAAATGCAAGAAAAGACTATCAAAGAGTTGCATGCATAACTGTTATGTTCGTGCAACACCAGGGCACCAAGCCTCAGCGCGCACGCAGGACGGCGTTCACACAAACGCCATACGTACACACAAAATGCATACTGAATGCCTACGTAGGACTGTG
The DNA here is from genome assembly GCF_035609145.1 of Eleutherodactylus coqui. NCBI lineage: Eukaryota > Metazoa > Chordata > Amphibia > Anura > Eleutherodactylidae > Eleutherodactylus > Eleutherodactylus coqui. The sequence continues at coordinate 53,936,787 of NC_089847.1, read as the reverse complement.
AACTTGTCTCACGGGCAGACATAACATATCCCTACTCTCACAGGACAGCCACTACGTGGAAGCTGCCTACAGGCAGGGCGATTGTCCCGATAAGGACGACCCCGTACTGGAAACTAGGGACCTACCTATCCCTGGATGGCAAATGATCCACAGTAGGACTGGATGCAGCTCACACCAACTCACAGAACAAGACTGTTCACACCTGATGTCTGGAAATCTAGACAGACACTGAACATGTCAAAGTTCACATCATCACCCCAGGGACTTGCACGCAAGATAGAACAGGACTGTTCATACACCTTGTCTAGTATCTGCACAGACCCAATGAACACAACACTGTTCATACACGCACCACACATCATGCATAAAAGCAAAACCCTAGGGTGACAAAGAAACCCAATCTAAAAAACCTCACTCAGAGCTCACATGCATACAGATAAACCATTGCTAGAGCAAGTGTCCTCACACCAAGGGGAAAGAGTCACACACCATACTAACATACGGAGAACAGTGTCAGGTATCACCCACCTGACACACACATAAGACATCAGACGTCTGGAGGCTGCACCTGTAAAAGGGAAGAGAAGAGGGGGTGTGCATATGTCCAGACCGTCTTAATGGGAAGTGAGAGAGACACTACAGACTAGACATCCCTAAAACTAACCTCAGAGTGGGATTAACAGAGAATGTATAAACATGATAAAATGACCAGCCTTCTCTGGCAAGAGAAGCTGGTATTTATATGCAGCAGACCAGAGGAATTGGTTGGCTGGCAAATACCATGCCCAGCAAGCTCAATTATCCTCCACCTGTGAAGTTGTGCACATGGAAACCTGTATAACCACAATTCCCAGATGCACAACTTAACAATATCCTTTTGCAAAATGGCATCAATGGAAACTACAGCTCCCCTCTCAATAAACGAACCTTTAGACTGCTCATGTTCTGAAAAAGTAACAATGTCAAGGCTCATGCAGACGAGCGTGTTTACATGCATACATATGTCTGCACAAAGCCGCACGTCTACTTCTTCTATCCATGGTGTTGTGTCTCAGGTGCATGCATATTGACTCCTGTTTCATTAAAAGGTCAGTGTGTAGTGTGTCAAAATTCTCCATCTCCAGCCAATGCCCAGCCACTCCAGGCTTCTTAAGGACCCTTTCCCTAATAAACACTGATGGAGCTATATGGTCCATTTTGCACCAATAGCTGAAATAGGGTTCATCTGTTCCATATTCTTGGCATTTGGTCCAGCTTCTCTTCTGCCCATGTCTACCTGTCAGCTGACCACCCTTACCTTCTAGCTGTCTATAGCTGTGTCTGACCTCTGCTGGACTCTACCCTAGATCTCTCTATCTCTGTGAACATACTCTGCTAGCCTTGACCTCAGCCCAACTGACTACTTTTACTGCCCAGAAATCTGTATATCCTATCCATCCATGCATGCATCAGCTGTTGGTAATGAAGACTATACAGACCTGGGGTTTCCCTGTGGGAAAATCCATACCCCCTCTATCAGGTTCTATGACAAAGATCTCACAATACCTTAGACTCCACTCCGCAGTTATGATTGGGATTTCCAATCTAACTTTTCCTCACCTTAACTTTTTCAGCCCAAACTATAACTTCCCAGTTACCAATTGTCTATTTGCCATTATTTCAAAAATTAACACATGATATGATTGGAAATAAATGCACTTATCTTTATCCCTCAGTGCAAAATTTAAAAAAAAATAAAATCCATATATGTGTCCCTGTCCAAAATCTGTGTTAGATTTACTATACCCCTTTTCAAAAAATATACCACATATTCCCAACATTTTACTAATTTCCCATAAATATAGATTGTTCCAAAGTCGGAAATGTTTTGTTGAAGAAACCTGACATATCCTCTGTTCAGCAATCCTAATATATAACATGGCCAGTTATTTTAATTCAAAAAATATGTCATAATGTCAGTTATACTAAGAAACCCTGCATTGTTGAAAAGTGCAAAATATATTTGGTCTATGATTATAAAATGGCTGGTTTAGCAGCACAAATAGACATAGGCATTTCGGTGACAGATGTAAGTTTACAGGACGTTTCATATGAATAGTGGGATTAATAACTTGCCTTCACACAGGAACATTCTACTTGGGTGAGTGTGCGCTGGAAAAACACATCCCTGTCTACGTGCTGGTGCAAGGAGTACTTTTCTTCTTAATTGGATGCACACTTGTGATGCTACTTTCAAGTGACAAGTTAATCTTGTTTTTTTTGTTCTTCTGCACGCTGTCCATCTTCTGGTTCTGTTGGCTGATAACGGGTAAGAACTGAAGAATTTATACACGTGAAGTGCTCACAAACAACCAATCAGACATTTGTTGCCATTGGTCTCTCTTACATTAGACAGAAAATAAGTGAATGAATGCTATTAGCTAAAAAAATTATGCTATTAATGCTGGTTGCCACACCTCTGTTTATCAACTAATGAGAACATTTTGAGGATAGATCATCAATAGTTTCAACTGGGAAAGCCACTTTACTAAGATTTTTCAGATTTTTTTTTGCGTGGTCCCATTGTGTTTAGTAGCAATCAGCCAATCAGCTATTTGCCATGGCCAGGGTTCTTTAAGTGCAGAGAGCTGATGTGTGCCAGAATAAATGCAATGGCTGAAATCCATTGCAAATCTGCCACATTTGGTGGGAATTTTGCTGCAGTGGATTTGGCGCAGATTTTCTGCACATATCCTTAGGCCGCATGCACATGGGCGGGTCGGATTCCGCATACAGAATCCCACAGCGGAATCAGGTCTTGGCAGCAGCGGCGTCTGAGGTTACCTGCTTTCATTATCTTCTTCTTGTGCTGTGGATGGTCCTCATGACTCGCCGTCGGACCTGCGCAGTGCAGATTGTTTTTAAACTCCTACTCTTCCCACGGAAGCCGTCTGTGCAAAATCCACAAGAAATGGGCGGTGTTTGCTGCAGAATCCGGAGGTGGTCGTCCACTCCGGATTCTGCAATTCAAATCCGCCCCTGTGTGCATTCACCCTAAAAACCCACACTAAACTGTTTACCTGTTAACTATAATATGACTAGAATAAACTTTAGTGCAGGCATTAGCCAGATAGATAACATTTAGCATGCCATTACAGTAATTCTGTTTGTTTTGAAAGTGTTATATGCATCTAACTCTGGATTCCTCTTTTAGGAAGTATCTGGGTTTTCCGTCACTACCTCTCGTACCATGGACAGTGCCATAATGTTTTGTACCTCTTTGCATTTTGGACCCTCATCGTACAGTACATTGGGTTAGGTATTGCATTTTTGGCATCAGTCATTTACTGCTGCTTTTTTTGTATCATGTTGTGGGCCTGTTTGGCTGTCAATGGTTAAAAACAAAGAACAGAAGAACTTGAAAAAAAGTTAAGCTTGTCACATTTTGGTACTAAATTCTGGACCAGAACTTTACCAGAGGATTGAGAAAAACTCAACATTTGAAGGATGTGGGATAAACTCTGTATATGGTGCAAAAAACACAAAGCCATTGAATGATCTTGAAGGGCTGAAATTACTCATCACAATGCAGAAAACCGGCTAATCTATTGCTGATGGTTTCATGTGGCGCCAACAAAAGTAAACATTCTACTTAGCATGCCTGATCATATAAATGATCATGAAACAGCAATATAGTCAGTGACCAAAAGAAGCTCTGTGGTGAATGCTGCTGCTGTCTGGGAGCACTTGACACTCATCTTTGTGGAACTGCAAAGCACTTGTTTACTACAAACCTAAAAAATTATTCAAGGGGTATTTAAAGCCTCAATATCGCAACACTGTGCATGACTGCTACTAATTTCATTTGCACTTTAATGGCTTCTCATGGAAAACAGACAATTTTTTGCTTGCTGCATTTCAGTTCATAAGTTTTCAATTGTCTAAATAAAACCAGCATTTTTCAAAACTCATATAGATATTTGAATTGTCATTTTGGAAAAGAACAGCAAATCAGACACTAAAAAGCTTCATTGCTAGAAAAGGAACAAAGGCTAGACAACAACCTCAAAAACACCGACAATCCATAATATTAGTTTAACTGGAACATGTCCAAAATGAGCTAAATTACAGCATGAGGGCTTATTCACACGGGCTTCAGCGTTTTACACATTTGGCTGCCGGTGATGTAAAAACGTGTGAATTAGTGCACAAATTTAATGTTTGTACACCCGTTCAGACAGCCCTGGCCTGAGCCCTCAATGCCGTTGGGTGAGGGAGACAGTGTCTCCCCCTTCCCTCCCCTTCACCTTCTCTTGACAAGGGGAGGAGGTGGAAGGGGGGGGGGGGGGGAGACAGTGTGCTAAACATCCATCCCCTTTTTTGCCCCTTGCTACAGCCAGCAATGGGAGGGTCTGGGATGGGGCGGGAGTTCAGCAACTAGCTCCACCCCAGCCCGCCCCCTGTCATTGCAAACAGCCGGCAAGGGGCGGAGAGTTTAGTCACGCTGCTAAACTCCCTCCCACCTCCCAGCATAAAAGCCCCCGGACGAAATGCACTATCTTGGCCGGCCGGGTGCTTTTATGCTGCGGAAATATGCCCATGTGCACTGATGCATTGTAAACCAATGTATCAGAGGCGCAGCGTATATCGGCCGGATGTGAAAACGCGGCCAATATACGCATGTGTGCATTCAGCCTGAATCTGAGACTGCCTGCAAACCGTGCTTGTTGCTTAATCCTTTTGGTAACTACAGATATAAAAAATTTTAAGGTCCGGTTCACACCATGCTGAATGGAATGATTTTTTCTTTCTTCAAGATTAGAATCAGTGCTTATGCTTGATGTCAGCGAGTCCCTGATGGCCACAGCAGGGCACATGACTGTGCATGGACCGCAGTGAATTGCAGCACAAGCGTGTGGAATGCACTGCGTCTCCAGCTCAAGCGAGCTGTCAATCATTAGAAAAGGAGTGTGGTTTGTACCAATTGGGAAGTCTTCAAACAGAGGCCAGACAGACATCTGTCTGGGTTGATATAGTGAATTCTGCATTAATCAGGGGGTTGGACCAGATGACCCTGAAGGTCCCTTCCAACTCTACCATTCTATGATTCTTAGGCCTTATTCAAATGAGCGCTGATTTAGCACATTAGAGGCGGGTGAAAAGATTGTGTCTATTAGAAACAATGGTTTCACATGAAGGAATTTTAGACGTACTAAATACTCGCACCTAACAAAGATAGGACATGCGACTTCAAAGATCGCATCTAAGGTCCTTGGAGTGAGAAAAGATAGGACCTGACCTATTTTTGGTGCGTGCTTTCCATAGACTCCTATGGGAGCTGGATAACATGCACCACGCACCTCTGATCGTGTGAACGGGGAATTTCACAGCTAATTAAAATAGCTGGAAATCACCTGTTCACGCGCTCTTAAGTGCAGAATAGCCGTAATCTTTTCACATGCCTAAACTGTGCTAAAACTGTGCTCGACTGAAAAGGCCTAGGAGCGTGAACCAGGGCAGCAAGAAAATTGTTAATTGGATTATGGGGCCGTGGAGTCACTATGAAGAGAAGGAATGATATGGTTACATTTGTTTGTCAATACTATATCTTAGTTTAGTATTGTTTTTTTTATGGGAATTTTAGGTAATAGGCTTCCTCTAATGCAGGATGCAACAGGAACCCTATACTGCTGTATCCTGTTGTCATTGACATCTAGTTTACAAAGCATAGGATCCTGTTCTTAATTAGGATGAAGAAAGGAATCTCTATCACTTTATATCCTGTCCTGTTGCATCCTGTTTAAAGGTAAATTTGCTAAACAAAAAAATAAGAAGTTTTAACATGGTGAAAATACATGGCGTGAGCCTAGTCTTCTGCAACAAAATGAACAGGGCCTTTGAACAAGATGCAAAATTGTGGGTGAAAACTCAATGTCTAGTGGTTGGTAGTTTGCATGAACATGAGTCAACAATGTGATGCAGCAGCCAAAAAGGCAAACACAATTCTGGGATGTATTAAGAGAAGCATAGAGTCTAGATCATGTGAGGTAATTATCCTCCTCTACTCTTTCTTAGTCAGACCTCATCTGGAGTACCGTGTCCAGTTCTGGGCAACCCACTTTAAAAAAGACATAGACAAACTGGAGCAAGTTCAGAGAAGAGTTACCAAGATGGTGAGCAGTCTGCAATTCATGTCCTATGATGAACGGTTAAAGGATCTAGGAATGTTTAACCTGCAAAAAAGAAGACTGAGAGGAGACTTAATAGCGGTCTACAAATATCTGAAGGGCTGTCACAGTGCAGAGGGATCAGCCCTATACTCTTTTGCACAAGGAAAGGATTAGAAGCAATGGGATGAGACTGAAATGAAGAAGACACAAATTAGATATTAGGAAAAACTTTGACAGTGAGGGTGATCAATGAGTGGAACAGGTTACCACGGGGGGAGGGGTTGGGGGGGAGTGTTCAAACAAAGGCTGGACAAATATCTGTCTGGGATGATTTAGTAAATCCTGCATTGAGCAGGGGGTTGGACCCGATGACCCTGGAGGTCCCTTCCAACTCTACCAGTCTATGAGTCTATGGTCAATTAGTTTGATTCATGCTGATGTTGACAGTATGTAACAAGACTGTAACCACATATTACATGAGCCATAAAATTTAAAGGGGCTCTCCAGGTACAAATATGGAGTACACGTAATGCTGTTCAAATGTACTTGCATATGGATTCATAATCCGTAAGATGTTTTGCCTTACCATTTTTAGCAGCAACTACATGACCACACCAGTAGCAACGACCACTACTGACGTCATTAGTCAGTAGCAATGATCACCACTTGTCCACGTCACTATGAGTGGTCAGCATATCATAGCATCATGTGACTAGTAGCTAAAGGCAGCCCTCTCTTCTCTTCTCCTCTTCTGGACATACAATGGGTGTGCTGTGATTTAACAAAACAACTGTGTGGATGAGGATGGTAGGGTTTAGCACCTGCCCATTTCATCTCTGGGAAAGTGGGGCATCTGTCTACAAGAGAGTATGATCAACACTGCATTTGCGGCACTAAATACACATTTGTACCCAGAGAACCCTCAATAACACATCTTTACTTTCAGGCCCCATATTGATTTTATCTGCAGGTAGGATTAGTTTGGATGTTTAGGTTGATTTTTCATGCTGAGCGCGATAGGAGGGGGAATTGTGAGATTGTGATTTAAATATTTATTTCAAAAGCGCCATCAACATACAGACATTTCTTAGGAGCCTTGCCTATATGAGCTTGCAATCTATAAGTAGTAAGGAACAAATGATAGACATGTTGGGTGGAGGTAGTGTTAAAATACTGGTTGGGAGACTCTTTAGGTCAGGTTTATATATTTAGTAAAGGAGATATGACCCACAATATGTGAATAAAATAAATATATGTTATCGAACAATTCCAGACGCAAATCACAGTTAAAGATATGTAGAAGAGAATGAATACTCTAGAAATAAATGCAAATGGCAATAATAGTCCATGCATGTCCAAAATTTAATTAAAAGTAAAGTGCACAGTGCCAAAGTAACATACAATGCAACCATATAATGTAATTCATACCCCAGAAAAAAACATGGTAGAATTACAAAAACATAAAGTTAGAGGGTATCCTATAATGCAAGAACATATTGAATCATCTGTAATGGTCACACAAGGCAGCCAAAGGGGATTAATACAAATCAAAACTAAAATTTATCATATCCATAACTTTGTGAATCACCAAGTAATAAAGGATGTCCCAACAGAGAACTTGGTCCCAGCCCAACGCCCATTTTGCCACAGACAAAACCGTTCCAAGCAGTATGTGCAGAGCCAATTCTGAGATCCTGAGTGCAAGTAATGTTTGCAGTATGGATATATAGCACTATATTTGTGAGTGTATATGCATATGTGCAGTATGTACATTGCAAGAAGCACTTATTAATACTGGGGCAGTGTTTAGCGCTGTGACAGTATCTCTCCTTCATGCAGCGTGCATCAGACTCACTAATAACACTGGCCAACCAAAAAAATATATTTTGGAATGTTTCCTTAACTTCATGACTCAAATCTTATTAATTTTGGGGTGAGAAAAACCAAATATGTCAAAGAAAAATATTTATTAGCTCTAGTTTCTGTGATATACAATAGGTGAAAGTATGTTATTTTAAGAGAAAATGATACATTTTATTTACATATGCTAACAACATTGAAAGTGCATTTGAATTTTTTTTTAATGACAGTTACATTCTAAGAGTTCTAAATTGATTGAAGAATTCCTGGCAGGTGGTTCGGTGTGAATCATATGGTCACTTTATGAGATAGTTTTCTATTGGCTTGTTTCTTGTAAGGGAGTTCCGGAGCATCCCTACACACAGACCAGCAGTAATCCGCAAGCATTGCTTCATTCCAACGGCCCTGATACCTTTGTTCCATTACAGAAATATCCTCGTGGAATCTTTCTCCGTGTTCATCACTGACAGCTCCAAAACTAGGAGGGAAAAAGTCTTGGGGGGAGTGGAGAACATGGATTTTAAGGGACATGTTGCATCCGAGTTGATGGTATTTTTCCAGAAGTACTGTCACCCAATGGGTGTAGTTATCATCTCTTTTGTTGCCTACGAATCCATGAATAACTCCCTTTAAGGCTTGCCAAGGTTCCTTTTCTTTTCCCTCCAAAACTTGGTCAAACGCAGGACCCTTTACAAGTTATCGAATTCGTGGCCCAACAAAATACCTTCCTTAACCTTTGCATTGTTCAATCTAGGAAATTTGTTTCTTAAATACTTAAATGCCTGTCCTTCCTGGTTCATACCTTTGACAAAATCTTTCATTAAAAACAGCTTCATATGAAGGTGTGGAAGAAGAACATCTTTTGGGTCCACGAGAGGTTCGGCAACAACATTTTTCTTGACGGAGTCAAGATTTCTTACAGGCCAGTCCGCTTGAATGTAATGTGATTTCCTATCCCTACTGTTCCACATACATAAAAAGCTACAGTATTTAGTGTACCCCAGTTGCATTCCTAAGAGTACAGCGATGACTTTTAGATCGCCACAGATTTTCCACTTCAGCATATTTGATTGAGTCGAGGAGGGCTATCATGTTTGTATAAGTCTCCTTCATGTAAACTGCATGACCAACAGGAATAGAAGGAAGACGGTTGCCGTTGTGAAGTAATACAGCTTTCAAACTAAGCTTGGAGGAGTTTATGAATAGCCTCCATTCAGTTGGATCATGGTTCAAATTCACACATTTCAACAACCTATTAATGTCGCAGCAAACAACCAGATTGTTTTTCTTCTCAAAAAAAGGAAGCAGATCCCTCTGATGTTTTCTGTACGGTGAGACCCTGACATCACGTTGGAGAAGATTCCATTGCTGTAGTCTTGAGCCTAGAAGGTCCGCCTTGTCCTTTGACAAGTAAAGGTCTCGAATGAGATCACTCAATTCTGCTTGACTCAGTCTATGCAGTGTATCATCTTTAACCTCAAAGTTGGGTTCTTCTTTTTCCATAGTTTCTTCATTCTCTACTTCAAACTCATAATGTTGGGGTGGAGTAGGAACTAGTAAACTATCTGAATGTGAAATAGGTCGAATAGCAGATGAAAGATTTGGGTTTTGAACTGTTCCTGTTTTCTTCATTGACAATCCTGCCTTTATAGGCGGAGTCAAGCAGAAATAGCAGTCATCTGTATGGTTTGTAGGCTCCAAACCATAGGCACAGCAAAAGCCATAGATCTTTTTTTATTTTTCAGCCATTCTCACAGTTTAACTGAACAAGAGTTGCTACATTTATGTGGAGCCCATGACTTATCCTGGTCTCCTACCTTCATACCAGAAATACTGACCCCCCCCCACCGGGGCCCCCAGTACGAATACTGACTCCCACAGCACCCCCTCAGTAGGAATAGTGACCCCCACAGCGGCCCCTAGTAGGAATACTGACTCCCATAGCAACCCCCAGTAAGAATAGTGACCCCCACAGTGGTTCCCAGTAGGAATAGTGACAACCACAGCGGCCCCCAGTAGGAATAGTGACCCCCACAGCAGCCTCCAGTAGAAATAGTGACCCACACAGCGGACCCCAGTAGGAATACTGACCCCACAGCGGACCCCAGTAGGAATAGTGACCCCCACAGCGGACCCCAGTAGGAATAGTGACCCCCACAGCGGTCCCCAGTAGGAATAGTGACCCCCATGAGACCCATATACTTACCTCTCCTCCTCTGCTCGGCACTGCTGCTGTGCTGATCCAAGGTGCACGCTGTGACGTCAGTGTGCTGCGAGACACCTCCTCCCCTTGCTCTCGCGGAACAATTCAGGAGATGTCAGGGGAGTGGGGAGGAGGATTCCGGCTGCAAGCCGACGTCACAGTGTGCGCCGGGATCAGTGCCACTAGCAGCACCGTTGAGTGGAAACCTGCACGGGAGCGGCTTCTTGTATTGGTATTCACTAACATGGTCAGTGGCCAATGGCGGCGCGTGCCAGCAGGGAGGGCTTTGCATGCCGCCTTTGGCACGCATGCCATAGGTTCGCCACCACTGCTCTACTGGGAAAAACAGGCATACCCAATGCTGTACCAGAATCTGTATACATCGATTAGCCCTACCTTCATAATAAATAATAATAATGTAATAAATGTAGCGAATGAATAACACACCTACTCCGTCACTAAATAACCATCCCACACCCTGGCTAAATAACACCACCACTCTATGTCTGGAGGGTGCATTCACATGAGCAACAGAGAGAATGTAAAGCCCTAATTGCATCACACAACACAAAGACACACTCTCGGTGTATTATGTGATATGCAAGAGCCCGCACAACTGCAGGATTTATTCTCGTGCGAGAATCGCATGGAAATAGGACATGAAGCAATTTTTCCAGCGATGCTGTGAGAGAAAAATCGTCCATGTAGATACACGCATTGTAAATAATGTGTTGTATTTTCGTGCGTCTCTCAACGCACAAAACCTTGCACAATTTTCTCGCCCATGTGAATGCACCCTCATAATATAACTACAAATTAGATCTTCTTTGAGCTGCTTGCTCTTCCCATCTTCCACTTTGACTTCTTCCAGCTACCATTGCAATCAAAATTATTTAACCCCCACTTAAAATTAGGTTTAGTTCTCAATTTAAAAACTTGCAGCTATTGGCAAGAAAAACAATCAAACAAGAACAACTTAAACAGCTCAACGCAACTTATATAACTAGTGTTTTTTCAGAATCAATGCAAAATGCCACTTTTAATGACTACTGCAGTCTTAGGGCTCTTTCACATGGGCGCTGTCTGCTCGCGACTTCACTGCTCTAAAGAATGCGTGAACAGGCTAATTCACACGATCCGAGGTGCGGGCTTTCCAGCTCCCATAGGAGAGTATGGAAATCACGCAGCAAGGATAAGACAGGTGCTATGTTTGTGCGCACCTCAGAGCTGACATGCAAATTTGCACTCACATGTCCTATCTTTGTTAGATACGTGGATTCCGTGCATCTAACAATCGTTCATGTGAGCACTTCCCTAGGAATCTATAGAAGTGCTTTTTATGCGCATGTCTCATGTGTGCCCAAAGCCCCCGTGTGAAATCGCCCTTTACAATTACTCAACCCCTTCATAAGCATCTTTAGTACTTAGTAGAGCATCCTTTTCCGGTTATGTCCTGCAGCAAATGTGATGCATAGCCAGACACCAGTTTCTGACAGCGCTCCTGAGGAATCTTAGCTCATTCCTCCAGTTCACTAATATTCTGCAACCTGCTTTTTTAAACCCCACAAAAGATTTTCTGTGGTCTTCAAGTTAGGCAACTGTAATGGTCTTGATTAGAGATGAGCGAGCACCAAAATGCTCGGGTGCTCGTTACTCGAGTCGAACTTCCCGCGATGCTCGAGGGTTCGTTTCGAGTAACGAACCCCATTAAAGTCAATGGACGACTCGAGCATTTTTGTATATCGCCGATGCTCACTAAGGTTTCCATTTGTGAAAATCTGGGAAATTCACAAAAGTGATGGGAACGACACAGAAACGGATAGGGCAGGCGAGGGGCTGCATCTCAAGTTCCCAGGTCCCACTATTAAGCCACAATAGCGGCAAGAGCGCCCCCCCCCCCCCCCCACTATGAGCATAAAGATCGTTCTCCTCTGCCACAGCTGTAACAGCTGTGGCAGAGAAAAACGATGTTAGCCCATTGAATTCAATGGAGCCGGCAATACAGCCGGCTCCATTGAAAGCAATGCGCTGCGGGCGATCGCGGGATGAATTGTCGGGAAGGGGTTAACTATATAAGCCCTTCCCTGCAATTCATCCAGAAATGTGTAAAAATAAAAAAAATATATATACTCACCCGATCCCGGCAGACGGAGTTCAGCAGCGGCCGGCGGCAGTTCTCTGAACTGCTCTCTGTAGTATTCAGCAGCTGGGGATTTAAAATCCCCGCCTGCTGAATGAGCTGCCTCTGATTGGTCACAGCCTGACCAATCAGAGGCAGGTCTCACTCACACACCCATTCATGAATTCATGAATGGGTGAGTGACTGCTGCCTCTCATTGACCAATCAGATTGGTCCCTGCGCTGAGCCAATGAGAGGCAGCAGTCACTCACCCATTCATGAATGGGTGTGTGAGTGAGACCTGCCTCTGATTGGTCAGGCTGTGACCAATTAGAGGCAGCTCATTCAGCAGGCGGGGATTTTAAAGCCCCGACTGCTGAATATTATAGAGAAGCAGTTCAGGAGAACTGCCGGCGGCAGCAGCGGCTGAACTCCGGCTGCAGCGGAAAGGTGAGTATATATATATATTTTTTATTTTTACACATTTCTGGATGAATTGCAGGGAAGGGCTTATATAGTTAACCCCTTCCCGACAATTCATCCCGCGATCGCCCGCAGCGCATTGCTTTCAATGGAGCCGGCTGTATTGCCGGCTCCATTGAATTCAATGGGCTAACATCGTTCTTCTCTGCACAGCTGTTACAGCTGTGGCAGAGGAGAACGATCTTTATGCTGACATATTTTTATTTCTTTATTTTTACACATTTTACGATGATTTTCAGGTAAGGGTTTATATTTTTAAGCCCTTCCGGAAAATTCATCCTGAGATCGCCGGCAGCCCATTGCTTTCAATGGAGCCGGCTGTATTGCCGGCTCCATTGAATTCAATGGTCAGTGCTCGTTTAATCGAGACGAGTACCGCGTGGTGCTCGTCTCGAGTAACGAGCATCTCGAGCACCCTAATACTCGAATGAGCATCAAGCGCGGACGAGTATGCTCGCTCATCCCTAGTCTTGACACAATTTTCCAGGACTTCTTCTGAAACTAAGCTTTGGTTGACTTTGAGATATACTTGGAATCACTGTTCTTTTGGAAGGTCCAATGACGCCCAAGCTTCAGCTTCCTCACAAAAAGCATGACGTTTATTTCCTAGGATTTCCTGATACTCCATTGAATCCATCTTGTTATGGACATGGTGCTGGTTTCCGATGCCAGAGAAAGCAAAGCAGTTCCAGTGTAGTGGCCCAAAACACCTATTACTGGCCCCTCCATAATTATCATACATGTCATGTCTTCCATGTGGATGCACTGTGCCTTGTCTGCTGTTATGTATATTGCACAGTTGCAGCATGCAAGAGGTTAATGTCTAGAAATGGCTGGGATATGTCTAGGAAAGTATCAAAATCTGTCTAGTGGCGTGATGTTTTCCCTTCTATAAATGTAAGTGATTAAGAGCTAGAGTGATTCTTTCATCATCTTCAGGAGCAGAGCAATGCATATAACTGAGACTGTAGGCCTGGTTTCATCCTGAGTTCTCCTCCCTGATCAATCACCAAAAGCTGTCTTTCCTGCAAGTATTGTATGTAAATTATACAGTAAAGTTCACAGGTCATTACCCGTTCCCAAGTTCCAATCGTGTGCGTGAGTGGACTCTCTTTATTCAACCGCTGGATACTCAACTGTGTGAAGGAACAGTGGCATCACGTGTGAAAACTTCAAGTTCACCACACTTATACAGGTAACTGCTGCCCCAGCGTTGCCTGGAAGAGGCCTAGCGGTGACTTGGCAGAGGTTCTGTGCGTCCCTCTGGGGAGGAGTCTGGTAGAGCCACCGTGACAAGTGACACTTCTACCCCCGCCAGCTCCTCTGTGTGGACCTCTTTTCTTGGTCACCGAACATTACAGAGCCACTGCCATGCTACCATGTAGGTAAGGTGCTTTCAGCATATGCTTCATTCTTCCTTCTCCAGACTTATTGCTGATCCATAGGTTCCAGTTCTAGTTCATTGCTCCACAGAATAGAATCTTAAAACTTTTCTGGCTTATTTATATGGTCTTGAGCGTATTTCAGCCGATTTTTCTTGTTTTTTCGAGTCAGAAGAGGTGGATGTTGTGGAGTTCAGGCTTGAGGACCATCAACATTTAGTATGCAGCTTACTGTGCAAATGGAATCCTCCATGCTTGCTCCCACCATTTCTTACTGCAGATATTTTGCAGTCACTTGTGGGTTTTTGACAACCTGTCACCTCAGGAACCTAGTGGCAATGGGTGATAGTTTCCGCTTTCTGCCATGTCCAGGTAGTGTAGCCAATGTTCCTCTAATTTTCAACTTGCAAACTATGCTTCCAGCTGTATGTCTAGGAACATTCAGTGCCTATATTATCTCTTTGTATCCTTTTCCTTATTTGGGCAAGGCAGTGATGTAATCTCTTAACTTTATGGACCACTCCCTTGGGTTATGGCCCATTTACATGTAACCATTATCAATCAAAAAATTCATTCAAACAAATGAATTTGACCGATAATAGTTCAGTGTAAATGCACATTAAAAAAAACAAAACGCTCACACTTTGTTAAGTGAGAAGTGGACGAGAAGCCTGCGATCAAACGGTGAAATCTTTCTGTGTAAACGCTTTACATGAGCGCTAATGACCTTAGCGGTTATGTCAGCACTCGTGAGGTCGTTTAAACTACGGTCTGCCCGTGGAAAAGGACCATTAGTCATATATATAACATGCAATCCAACATCACAGTCACCAAAGCTCTAGCCAGTCTAGGCATTTGATGTGTTTTATCTCAAGCACAGCAGATGCAACTGAAGTACTTGATTAGGTGCATGAGGTGTACTGAAGACAGCACCTGATTTGCAAGTGTGTGCTCTTACAGAAATGTTATTCAAAGGTTGAATTATTCCAATACTGCAGTAGTCGCTAAAAGCTGCATTTTGAATTAGGAGAAACCACTTGTCATATTAGTTGCGTTGAGCTATTTAAATTGTTCTTGATTGATTTTTTTTTTTTTTTGCAAACAGCTGCAAGCTTGTAAATTTGACAAATAAACTTAATTTGCAACAGCGGGTTGAATAATTTTGATTAAATGTATGTGTCGTCTCTGCAATACTGACATTTTTGACTCAATGCTTTCCCAGCACATTCTCACCCTTTTCACAACCCCTCCATCCTACTGCCCCCTTTAAATGTGCCATACTGTTTTTATCCCCAAGGGTGCATTCAGACGACCGTATATCGGCTGGGTTTTTTACACCCAGCCGATATATGGTGTCTCTCTCTGCAGGGGGAGGAGTCTGGAAGAGACGGGAGCAGTGCTCTGAGCTCCCGCCACTCTCTGCCTGCTCTCCACCCCTCTACACTATCTGCAATGAGAGGAGGTGGGGCTAATTCTCTGAACTTAGCCCCACCCCCCAGCCCACCTCCTCTCATTGCAGATAGTGTAGAGGGGGTGGAGAGGAGGCAGAGGGGGGGGGGGGGGTAGGAGCTCATAGCAGTGCTCCTGGTTCTTCCAGCCTCCTTCCCCTGCAGAGAGACACGCCGTATATTGGCTGGGCGTGAAAACCCAGCCGATATATGGTCATCTGAATGCGCCCTAATAATGCATGTGTGGTGCTGCTCAGTGCCCCCCTAAATACTGTAAGAAATAATAGTGCTATAATTATAGTCCCCCTGCTCTAAGAAAAAAATAGTAAAATACAGATAGATAGTGCTCCTCAAAATTACAGTGGTAGGTAGATTATGTCACAACACTCTTCTGTAACTCTACCCTTTTTAACGTTCCTCATGGTAAATAGCTTCATGCAAATAGTATCCCTATAGTGCTACTTATGGAGCACTTTGGAGTAATATAATACAGTATTTTTCAAGGTGTCCCATAGAAAATAATGCTATATACAATGTCCCCCTAAATATCCAATATAAGGTTATGTCATATGTACTGTATACTACCTCCCAAAGTGCTCCATATGATAAATGTATGCCCCCTTCAAAGTTACCCATAATGCTTTTCTCACAGACTGCCCCCCAGCTCAGACACCCGTGCCTCTGTGGGGAATGGATCTGCTTAAAGATTTTTGAACTGGACCTATGAGCCTGCTGAAGGGAGGGGAAATATGTGCACATATCTGTGGGAGGGGGTCAGGAGGTGCTCTAAAGCAAGCACTCCCCCCATACTTCTCCCAGGTAGCCTTCAACTCAGTAAACTATCCATCGCAGTAGCCTCCTACCCAACCAGGCGGGTCCCTGGCTACAGTGCAGTGTTGCTTGTATAGACCCATCCCCCACTAAGGATAATAGTGTTCAATCACATCCATTCCAGAATTGATGTGCAGTTATTACTTACACGAAGAGAGTGTCAGCAGCACCTATCACAGTGTCTGTCTGCTTGCACAGGCGAAAATCGGTGACTCAGTGCATATTTAGTGGTGTCTGCTACCAAGTGTGCAGTTCTTTGATTGGTGACACAGCAGACAAAAGTCCCTGCTGACTGCTGCCCACCAAACAGTGCGGTCAGCGCTCACTGAGCCATACACATGTGGCTTGCTCTCTAGTCCTTCCATTAGCTGCTCCAGAGAAGACTGCCACCTGGGAAGAAAAAAATCTGCTTGCTGTCCCTGCCCTCTGCCCCTCAATCTCCATTGCCTAGTGGCAGGTATGGTCGGTACTATTGTATCTTGTCTCCACAAGTATGGATGGAGACAAGGGTAAGGCTGCTTGACAGCTAGGTGATGCCCCCAGTCCCTAATTGGGGGAGTGAGTGGAGGACGTCCGAGAGGACGAGAGCAAGCCGTGCAGCCAGTCTCCCTTCTCCGCGCACAGCTCGCTCGTCCTGCGCTGCTTATAGCTGCTTCGGTCACCCTACTGTGCCCATGAAGCGGGGGGCGCTCTTTCCATGGCTGGATGGAGGGGCACGGCTCCAGTAACAGCTTGGCGGCGGGAGGCAAGGAGTAGCCTGGAGGGGAGATGACGTTAGATGAGCGGCAAGCTCCTAGCAGCGTAGGGAATCAGTTTTGCCTGGGATGGAGGATTACGGTTAGGGTTAGTTTCAGTGTTAGGCTTACATTAATAGCTGTAAATGCTTCCATGTTAATGTGGCCGCACTCTCAAATGGAAGCATTTACAGCTAATAATGTAAGCCTAATACTGAAACGAACCCTAATCCTCCATCCTACGCAGACCTCAGTCCCCCTGCTACTTGTGGTGGTGACAAGATACAATAGTACTGGTATGGTCATGCTGTAAGAATCTGTGCACTTTTGTGTCCATCAGATGACCTGGACACATTTTTATTCACAAGTAAACAATGAAAGTTCCTCCTGAATGACAACCAGCAGAGATTTTAAAACTTTGAAAGGTAGGTAATTTTTACAATTATTTGCAACAAAAAATCCCTTTAGGCCGCCAGCAGATGGCCGGGTCGGATCCGGCTGCGAGAATTCTCGCAGCGGGACCCGGGCCGCGCCCCTGAAGAGACCGGCGCGTACTCACCTGCTTCCGCGGCTCTGGCTGTTTGATGTGCCGGCTGCCGGGCACCCGGCGCATGCGCCGACCGGGGGGTGATATTTCTGTGCGGGGTTCTGCGAGCCCCACACAGAAATGGAGCATGTCGCGATTTTTTTCTGCGTGTGATTTCGCGCAGACAAGTCGCGGCCGTCTGCCTAGGATTGCATCTGCTAACGAAATCCTATGGCAGCTTCCACGGGCAGAAACTCTGCGAGAAATCCCGTTGCGGAATTTCCAGCCGTGTGCAGAAGGCCTTATGAACCCAGAGTAAACCAGTCAGCAATCTAAGAACTTTTATCCACTAGCGTATTTTTTAACGCTGTGATATCGCTGCGTTTTTTTCAATGGGACTTTCTAATGTTAAGAATCACAAATGAACAAACTTGCAATTTTTGTGCATTGTTATTTTAACATTAGAAAGTCCCACTTAAAAAAAAAAACGCAGCGATATCGCAGCCTAAAGAAAAGAAAAAAAAGCTAGTGGGTAAAAGCTTTTACAAAAGGAGCCATGGATTTTTTTTTAGATTTGAGCAAATTAATATTAAAGGGCCACTCTGGATTTTTTTTTTTCATTCAGCTATTCTCCAGCTTGTATAAGAGAGCAAATGTTACCACTGGTTAATTATTAATTTCTATCTGAATCTCCCAGCTTGTTTTTCCCAAGGCTGGGCACCCACTGGCGTTTTATTCTCTCTTGCACTCTCTCGCCTCGCAGCGCAAGAAAGAGGCCGGGATATCGTCAGTCTTTTTAATGGGCTCAGCGGCAGCGTGTGCTAGACTCATTGAAAAGATAGGGAGAATACCGTGGACTTCTGCCACAGCTGTGGCAGGAGTTTCCTTCATCCCCGCGGGGACCGAATGAATGAATAGCTAAGCACTAGCTGTAATTGGCTGAGTGCTCAGCCAATCAGCACAGCCCTTTCAGGAGGCAATCCCCGCCTGCTGAAAGTGCTAGACAGCAGTGTTGGGGAGCCAGCCGGAGAACGCGTCTGAGCGGCAAAGAGGTGAGTAAATTTTTTTTTCTTTTTTTACCACTTAATGATGATTTTTCAGGGAAGGACTTATACGTCAAGTCCTTCCCCGAAAATCATACTGCAGGGTTTGCCACAAACCACTGCTTTCAATGGGATCGTCAGCAGCGCCAATCCCATTGAAAGCAATGGGATAGCATGCTGCACTTCTGCCACAGCTGTGGCAGAGGATTCTTTCATCCCAGTGGGGATGAAGGAAACTCCTGCCACAGCTGTGACAGCTGTGGCAGAAGTCCGCGGTATTCTCCGTATCTTTTCAATGGGGCTAGCGCTGCTGCCGCTGGCCCCATTAAAAAGACTGGCGATATCCCAGCGTCATCCCAGCTTTTATCTTGCGCTGCGAGATGAGTGTTTTCACTTGCTCTCGCAGCGCAATAGAGGGGAAAAAAAACAAAAAAAAAACGCCAGTGGGTGTCAGCCCTAAGATGGTCATATGATCTCAATTCTGACCAGCTCAGATTTACTTGGAATTATGCTGTCTGGAAATAATTTATAATTCTGTGTCATACTATTACATGGACCCTACCACAGAAACTACCTAGAGGAGGAAACAGACACTCCCTATCACAGTTATTGATGATCACAAAGCTCTTGTCACACGGTTATAATAGAGGAGATCGCAGCTCATCCTCCGGAGTAGAATTATGGCATGTAGCTTATTTAGGTGAAAATAGCAGTGAAGTATAAACTGTCCCCCAGGAAGCAGAAACGATATAGCCTCTAATGCTGGTCGACGCATCATGAGCTTGATGTAAAAGTTAAACCAAAAATTTCTGCATTAATAGACGCTAATACGTATCAGAGAGGAGGCTGCACTGCACGAAAGAGACTGCAATACACAAAGAAGATCTCCAGACTGTGACAGGCAGTCAGATGAGGGGCACAGATGGAAAAATTTGTTTTAGTGAGAGAGGCCCTTTAAAATTATCTCAGTTAATCATTGGAAGTCTACAGTTTGTCATGATTTCAATATGTGCACTCCTTAACAAAAAAATACAGTTTGCAGTGTGTTAAAAAAAAGAAAATGTGGCACAATTCTAGCTATTTGACTTGTAAACCGGAAAGATCCTACTGAGCAGGAACAGCAAAGTCAGAATATCAGCCATTGTCCAGCACTCAATACGGAGTCAAAAAACGAGGACGGGATGGAGAAAAGGTGACTACACCTAATCATAAGCAAATTTTCTGTATAGTGTTTGAAACGTTCATTTACGGAGGGAGGTCAATAAAATGAAGAGTCAGGCCAGTGTTTCATGAGTTACTGTTATTCCTTAGAGAAAAAAAAAAGAAACATCTGATTTGTTCTTTTTTTTTTTCTTACAGTAAGGGATGCATGAAAAAAAACTGCCTTCCCTTTAAAATGTAAAATTAACCTATACATTTCTAGAGGTATCAATTGACATCAATGTCATTGTTTTATTCTTAACAGTGCCATGAGAATTTTGAAAAAAAGAAAAAAAAAAAAAAGGGGGGGGGGGGGGGTTGGTACTGTATTAGCCAGTAGAGTAAAGTGTGATTGTTCTCGGTAAGAGAAACCAAGTAGTCTTGTAGATATGATACCTTTTAATGGCTAAAAAAAATACTTGATGTTACAGAGAGCTTTCGGGTTCTTATTATTGACTTTTCATCAGGATAAAATGAAACTGGTTTAGATGGGACACAATTATAACATACAAATGCAGAGGGTTGATCTAAATAAAGGTTCACACAAACATTTTAAAACTTAAAATAACAGCAATCTGAGCAAAGAGTTAGATGCTTAATCAGTCCACTAAAGTAGAGATAACAGACATAATAAAACTGTCACATTTCTGTGCTCAGTGGACTGATTAAGCATCTCTGCTTAGATTGCTATTTTAAGTCTCAAATTTAAAAAAAAATGTTGTTCTCTATATTTCTTTACTCAATACCACATAATGAGAAAATTAAAATAAAATATTCAAAATCTAACTTTTTTTTTTAATGAAAAACTAACATTATTCAGACTATTTTGGGATGAGACTTGAAATTTAGCTCTGGGAACCCCTCATTTCTCTTGAGTATCTTCAAGGCTGTGTTCATGCATTGCGTTTTTTGCTGCTGTTTTCAACCGCAAATTTTCAAAAACCACATGTACCGTATTTTTCGCTTTATAAGATGCACTTTTTCCGCCTCCAAAGCGGGGGGGGGGGGGGGGGGGGGGGGGGGTCGAGGGGGGCAGTGCCTGCGTCTTATAAAGCGAATGTGGCGAAAATTCGTTCCGATCGCCATTTTTAGCGCGATCACGAATTTAACGTGGCGCGATTGCGCATTAAATTCGCGATCGCGTGAACAAATGTGCGATCAGTTAGAAGATTTCTCTCCTCCTGTCAAAAAAAAAAAAAAATCAGTACTTACCTCCCCCGGCGTTCTGCAGCGCTGCTGCAGGCTGTCGCTCCCTCCTGGGCCCCGGCAGAGCATTCACTAACACACGCCGTCAGCCAATCACAGCTATTCAATGACATCATTGAATGGCTGTGATTGGCTAACACACGTGCGCCTTCAGCCAATCACAGTATTAGCTTTCTGGAGGTGGGGATTTCAAGCCCTGCGTCCAGAAAGCAATGCTCTGCCGGGGACCAGGAGGGAGCGACAGCCTGCAGCAGCGCCGCAGAATGCCGGGGAAGGTGAGTACTGATTTTTTTCCCCCTATTTTCCCGCTCTAAAACGGGGGTGCGTCTTATAGACCGGTGCGTCTTATAAGGCGAAAAATACGGTATTTCTTTTTTAATGCATGTATTGTTGAGAATGAGGGTTTTTAACATTTTTTAAGAAAAATGCATGCAGTTTTTAAAAACTGTATGCATTATTTTAAAGTGATCTTTAATTGCAGATGAATAATCGCAACAAAAATGCCATCTCTGAACGCAACCTGACAGGTTCCTACTCCTTGGAGTGCTCCTGTCCACCTTGATTTGAGATGATTTTTAAAATACACACCCCTGTGTATATAAGGTTTAACAGCTCACAATGCATCTTAGAGCCAAAACAAAGTCATTAGGAGGAAAGAACTTCCTGAAGAGCTCAGACAGCATTGTGTAGACACAAAGATCTGGAGGTAGCTATAAGAAAAATAAAATTCTGCTGCACTAAAAGTTACCAAGAACACGGTGGCCTCTATAATTCTTAAATGGAGGAAGATCGGAACAACTGGTACTCCTCCTAGAGCTGGCAAACCCACCAAAGTAATTTGCGTAGAAGGGCTTTGAGAAGACAAGTGGTGACCAAAAACCCATTGGTCACTCTGGCTAAGCTTTAGCCCTTCGTGACGGAGCTCCCCCCCCCACCCCCACCCCCAATTTTCGTTTTTTCCTCCTCCCTTTAAAAAAAAAAAAAAATCGTAACTCCTTTATTTATCCATCGACGTCGCAGTATGAAAGCTTGTTTTTTGTGGGACAAGTTGTATTTTTCATAGGGTTTTTTTTGCTGTAATACATATATTTTTTTAAATTATTTTCTGTCTCCATTTTCTGCGCACAATAACTTTATTTTTCTGTCGACAGTTGAGCGAGGGCTCATTTTGTGCGATACGTCCTGACGTTTCCGTTGGTACCATTTTTGTGTACAATTGACTTTAATTTATTTTTAGTAGATTTGTACAAAAAACAAGTTGTACAAGGAAAAAAAATTACAACTCTGGAATTGCAGTAATTGCACTAACCCATAAATTAAAAGTTCAAGGCTATGGAAACCTGTGTGGATGAAAAATCAATACACACATATATCTTACTTAAAAATATGATGCACTTATTTGTTCTTTGCTTTAAATTTTTGTTCTCAAGCACTTAAAACACCTTAGCCCTGAGAGTCACGTTAATCTCAGTACAACGCTCTAATTGATTTTAACCCCTTAATGACATGGCCTATTTTGGCGTTGAGGACCAAGCGATTTTTTGGTATTTTTCCATCTCCATTTTTCAAAAGCCATAACTTTTTTATTTTTCCGTGGACGCGGCCGTGTAAGGGCTTGTTTTTTGCGTGGCGATCTGTAGTTTTTATCGGTGCCACTTTTGGGTATATAGACAATATCGTAAATTTTTTTTTTTTTTTTTTTTAATGATAACAGGGAGAGAAAACGCATCAATTCTGCCATAGATTTTTTTTTTTTTTTTTACAGCGTTAATCATGCAGCATAAATGACACACTAAAATTTTTCTGCGGGTCGGTACGGTAACAACGATACCAAAATTGTTATATTTTTTTTAGGTTTTTACACTTTTTTGCAATAAAACCCCCTTTTTTTGGAAATCTTTTTTTTTTCTCTATAGCTGCATTCAAAGTCCTGTAACTTTTTTATTTTTCTATGTACGGAGCTCTATGAGGGCTTATTTTTTGCGAGACGAGCTGTAGTTCTTATTGGTACCATTTTGGGAAATGTACGGCTTTTTTGATCACTTTTATTGCATTTTTTGTGAGGCAAAATGCTAAATATTAGCATTTTGCCTCTGTTTTTTAGCGTTTTTTTTTACGCTTTTTGTCGTACAAAATAAAAAGCGTGTTCAACTTTTTGTACACGTCGTTACGGATGCGTCAATACCCAATATGTGGGGTTTTAGTTTTTTTTCCCCTTTTTTTATGCTAATATTAGAAAAAGCATAAAAAAGGGGTTTTTTACATTTTTTTTTTTACATTTTTATTTTTTTTACACTTTTCTTTTCTTTTTTTTAATACTATTTGAGTCCCTCTGAGGGACTTACATCACTGTGCCTATGATCGCTGTCATAAGGCATGGCAGAGCTACTGCTCTGCCATGCCTTATCGCTTGTACAGCGATAATAGGCACAGGCAATACAGGACGCCAGTGTCTGGCGTCCTGTTGCCATGGTGACAGGCCGGGCTCTCGCGATAACATCGCGAGTTCCGGCCGGAGACACACAGGGATCGCGATCCCTCTGTGAACTCTTTCCCTGCCGCGATCTACTTAGATCGCGGCAGGGAAGGGGTTAACAGCGGCGAGCGCATCTCCGATGCCCCCCCGCTGTTGGAGCGGGACGCCGGCTGTGACTGACAGCCGGCTCCCGCTGCGGGATAACATGTGATCCCGTGCTATCTCCAGGACGTACCAGGTACGTCATGTTGCGGGAAGTACCAGGCTGCCATGACGTACCAGGTACGTCCAGGAGCGGGAAGGGGTTAATGGGGTTTAGCAAACCTGTGCTCAAACGCAGAGTTTCTAATGCTGCGATTTTCTAGTGCTGTCTGCTCCATTTTTGTAGGTTTTCGAGTTTAACTCACCCCATCATTGTGATGGGGTGCATTAAAAAGCACTGACAAACGCTTTACAATGCATTCAAAAACGCCACTGGAAATCGCGGTAAAAGTGCCTTACACGTGCTGTGTTTCAAGTCCTCCATGTGCTGAGGGACATTCCCAGCACAAGCTTAGCTCCCCTTCCCCATCATAGCCTGCGCCATGTCCACTGGATCCTAAATAATGCTGTCTCTCCTTGTTTACCATTAGGAGACAGCTTGCTGGTGGAACAGATAAGCAAGGCATAGTTGATTACAGCACAGTGCTATCTCTAGATTAAATGACAAGGTGGTGAGAGATCAGCTGCGCTAAAGGCCCTTTTACATGGGACGAGCAGTGGGGCCAACGATGCCCAACAGCGCATCTCCATGTAGTTACACAGGAGGGAGTATCGCTGGATCGCTCACAGAGCAGCCAGCAGGAAGGCGGGTCGGCTGGGGGAGCGCTCTCCCCCCGCTGGCCTCCATTCATTGTAAGCAGTGGCCGTTCAGTACTGAACGGCTGCTTTTTACATTGAACGGCTTGTCATTTGGTTTTTAAGCATGCTGAAGCTGAACGACTTTCGTTTAGTCTATGCATGCATTTACACGGTATGACTAGCGTTCAAAACAGCTCGGGAGCACAGGGTTTTGAGCAACTACCAACGATAATCAACCCATGTAAAGAACCTTAAAAAAACACTGCTTTATTGTACCATTATCTGGATAGAGAGCAGAGTACAACAAAGAAGGAATAGAAGCTGCAACATGCTGGGGCATGGGAGCTAGTCAGACGAACAGCATCTCCCCAGAGTCATACAGTCCTCTGTAGTAAGGTTTCTCCCTCCAGACTTTACATCATGATTTTAATCCTCTTACTACTTAATGGTCCTTTCACATGACCGTTGTTTAAATGACTGCATAATTGCTGACGTCACCGCTAAAGTAGTCAGCACTTGTGTAGAGTGTCTGAAAAGAAAGACATCGCTGGCTTCTTGCTCAGCGCTTAATCCAGTGATAGTTTTCTGCTGACTTTCAGTCAACGATGAACAACCGCGAACAAACAGTGAGCTATTTTTTCACGTTTACACTGAACGATTATCGCTCAAATTTGTTAATATTCGTAAATTTGAGCGATAATCGTTACGTGTACATGGGCCATATGACTTGGAGACATATACAGACTAATGGTTCTTTTACACGGGGCAAGCTGTCAGGCAAACGATATCCAACAGCTCGTCCCACTGATGATCGCTCCTTTGCCATTACACAGGAGCAAGCATCGTTGACAGCACTGCCGGAACGGAGGCAGAGGGGGCCGGGGAGCGATCTCTCCATACCGGTCTCCATTCACAGTAAGCAGACAGGCGTTAAAAAGTGAACAACACTACAGTACACGACATGTCGTTTAATCGTTCTGTCCAAACTCATGCAACGACTAATCGCTCACATTTCCATAGGAGCGAGAGAATGTGAACGATAATGAACGACAGTTTCAACTCCACAGAACAGGAGAGCAAGCTCGTGGAGGGGCTGAGAAGAAGCCATCAGTGTACTCCTATTATGTCGGTTGTCCAAACTGCAGTGCCTTGTAAAACAGTACAAGCATAGAAACAAAACAATTAGAAATTTTTAATGAAAACCAAACTACAAAAAGTCTTCATCTTCAAAGACACATTGATTAAAGAAAATAAGAAAAAAAAAATGTACATAGCCTTTCCTATGTAATTTTTGTCACACCATGTACGCTGTAAAAATTAGAACCCTTAACCCCCACTGCCTCCCCAAAATGGCACAATTGCATTTTTCCCTTTCACCGGTTTTTATTGTTTTTTCAGTAAATTACATGGTACATTAAACGGTACCACTGAAAAATACAACAACTTGTGCTGCAAAAAACAAGCACAAATTAAAATTTTTTGAAAGCGGGGAAGAGAAAACAAAAGTGCAAAAAAGGGCTATGTCCTCAAAGGGCTAAAAAATTTTGATGCAAATTCCTATTTTGATTCGTTTCAAGTGCTTTGCTGTAATGCCACCCGAATTACCAAATATATGATGTGTCCTTACAAATTCAAACTATCAGATCTCAGCATAAAAGATATTAACCCCTTAGTGACCAAGCCTGTTTACGCCTTAATGACCAGGCCAAATTTTGCAAATCTGACACGTGTCACTTTAGCATGGAAAAAGACCAGAAAGGTTTTGCATATCCAAGCGATTCTGACATTGTTTTATCGCCACATGTTGTACTTCATTTAGGTGGAAAAAAAAGACCGATAGAATTTGTGTTTATTTATTAAAAGCGCCAAAATTGGGAAAATTTTGAAAAAATCGTCATTTTTTCACATTTCCAACTGCAATATCTCAAATATGTGCAAACATAATATAGAAATTTTTGCTAAGATTTATATTTCCATCCGTTTACTTTATTTTGGGCGCACATTGGAAAAACTTTCGTTTTTTTTTAACCATTTAGGAGACGTACAAATGTAACATTACTTTTCAGCATTTTGAGGAACACTTTGTTTTCCTACACCAATCCAAGATTGGAAAGGCTCATAGGAGTCAAAATGATAGATACCCCCACAAGTGACCCCATTTTAAAAACTACACCCTTTAACGTATTCACTGAGGGGTGTCATGAGTATTTTAACCCCACAGTTTTTTTTTAGGAGTCCATGCAATTTAGAAGAGAAAAACAAAAATTTCATATTTTTGCAAATATGTCATTTTAAAGACAGGACTTTTTTCTATAGTACACATGAAAATTAGGATTTGCACCCCAGAATGGATACCCCTGTTTGTCCCGTGCTCAGAAACATACCCATTGTGGCCCTAATCTTACGTTTGGATGCACAATGGGGCCCAAAATGAAAGGAGCAATCGGTGGCTTTCGGAACAGAAATTTTGCTTGAAGGAGATTTAGGCCCCATTGCCCACTTGTAGAGCCATTGAGTGACCAAAACTATGGAGAACCCCCACAAGTGACCCCATTTTGAAAAGTAGACCCCTTAACGAATTTATCTAGGGGTATAATGACTTTTTTGACTTCACAGTTTTTGAATGAATCTAAGCCAAGCCGAAGGAAAAAAATTACAATTTTCATTTTTTTGGTAATTCTGTCATTTTAAAAGCAGTTTTTTTGTACAGCACATATATGAATGAAGACTTGCACCCCAAAATGGATATCCCTGTTTCTCCCGTGCTCAGAAACATACCCATTGTGGCCCTAATCATATGTCTGGATGCACAATGGGGCCCAAAATGAAAGGAGCAACCGGTGGCTTTCGGAACAGAAATTTTGCTTGAAGGAGATTTAGTCCCCATTGCCCACTTGTAGAGCCCTTGAGTGACCAAAACGATGGAGAACGCCCACAAGTGACCCCATTTTGAAAAGTAGACCCCTTAACGAATTTATCTAGGGGTAGGATGACTTTTTTGACTTCACAGTTTTTGAATGAATCTAAGCCAAGCCGAAGGGAAAAAAATACGATTTTCATTTTTTGGTAATTCTGTCATTTCAAAAGCAGTTTTTTTTGTACCACACATATATGAATGAAGACTTGCACCCCAAAATGGATACCCCTGTTTGTCCTGTGCACAGAAACATACCCATTGTGGCCCTAGTATTACGTCTATATGCACAATGGGGCCCAAAATGAAAGGAGCAACCGGTGGCTTTCGGAACAGAAATTTTGCTTGAAGGAGATTTAGGCCCTATTGCCCACTTGTAGAGCCATTGAGTGACCAAAACGATGGAGAACCCCCACAAGTGACCCCATTTTGAAAAGTAGACCCCCTAACGAATTTATCTAGGGGTATAATGACTTTTTTGACTTCACAGTTTTTGAATGAATCTAAGCCAAGCAGAAGGAAAAAATTACGATTTTCATTTTTTTGGCAATTGTGTCAATTTAAAAACTGTTTTTTTTGGAAAGTGTACATAGGAATGAAGACTTTCGCCCCAAAATGGATACCCCCATTTGTCCCGTGTTCAGAAACATACCCATTGTGGCCCTAATCTACTTAAAGGAAACATAGCTAGGCCTATAATGGAAGGAGCACCCGTTGGATTTCAGGGTACAACGGAATAAATTCCAGTCCCCATTGCCCACATGTAGAGCCATTGAGCGTCCAAAACGATAGAGAACCCCCACAAATGACCCATTTTAAAAACTAGACCCCTTAACAAATTCATCTAGGGGTGTACTGCATATTTTGACCCCAAAGTATTTGAATGAATCTAAGCAAAGCAAAAGGAAAAAATTACGATTTTCATTTGTTTGGCAATTTTGTCAATTTAAAAACTGTTTTTTTTGTACAGTGTACATAGGAATGAAGACTTTCACCCCAAAATGGATACCCCTGTTTGTCCCCTGTTCAGAAACATACCCATTGTGGCCCTAATCTACTTACAGGACACATGGCTAGGCCCATAATGGAGGGAATGCCCGCTGGATTTCAGGGCAGAACTGAATAAATTCAAGGCCCCATTGCCCACTTATACGGAAAAAAAATTGACTTCCTAAAAATAATTCCCCCCCCACCCCCCCCACCATCCCCATTTTTTGGCATTCCCTAAATATTAGATAAAGGTAATAATATAAATGCGTTTTATGTCCGAAGACAGGGATAATTACGGAGGCTGGTTGGGCTGGGCACATGGGGCAAGAAAACCGGGTATCCCCCCCCTCCTCATGTATTTTGGGGGGTATTTCGTAACCTCAGCAGCGGGGATGGGGTGTAGAAAGTGGCGCTGTGAGGCTTTGTAATCTTGCTGCGGTGCAGCGGTCTCACAGAGAAGGCGCTCAACAAGCTGCTCCTGGAACTGCAGGAAGGCGAGCGTTCCCGGGGCTTCTTGTAAATTACGGATTACAGGTAGCGGTCTGAATAACGCCGGGCTCACGTAGCCGTAGGCGGAATCTGCTTGCGGAGGCCCGCAGCGGATCCCAGCTGTGAGCCCGGCTGTGACCCTGCGTACGGTTGCGTAATGTTCTGCGCATAACTGCCTACTCACACAGGCGGTTTTTTGTTTGCATTTCCCGCGCCGTCGCTTAGAGATGACCCGGGTACCCGCAGTCCGTACACAATGTGTTTGCATATGGGCTGCGAGTATATCCGCGGTCATAGAGCACAATGGGCTCTAGGTCGCAGATATTCGTGGTAAAATATAGCATGCTGTGTTCTGTTTCTGCGAGTGGATTACGTAATTCCGACCCGCTAATTGGGGGGAATCGTGTAATCCAATGCATGCGATTAATCCGTGGATTACCGCTGATCAAGCGCATGCAGAACCTGTAATTCCTCTCCGGTCACGCGTGACCGGCCTAATGTTAGTTCGCTACTTTATCACGTGACCGGGGACCGCTCAGCGAGGCCGACGGTCACTGCTCCAAGCACTCAGCAACCATTGGTCACTGGGAGCAAGGAGATTTAAAATTTCCTGGGCTCCCCGCCTCCTGCGAATGTGTCCGGCATTTTGCCGGCGGGCGCATGCGCAGCAGCCGGAAGGGTCCATGGAGGATAATCGCATCTGGATTTAAATGCGGAAGCCTCCGAGAAGATGTTTCATCTCCCCCCACCGATCGCATCGGTGAGGGGAAATGAAACTGCCACTTTTTAAAGAACTTTTACGTGATCGCCATTATGCATTGGATAACGGCGATCACGTGACCAGTAACCGCATACCG
The DNA here is from genome assembly GCF_035609145.1 of Eleutherodactylus coqui. Taxonomy (NCBI): domain Eukaryota; kingdom Metazoa; phylum Chordata; class Amphibia; order Anura; family Eleutherodactylidae; genus Eleutherodactylus; species Eleutherodactylus coqui. Next base: position 53,907,037 of record NC_089847.1, on the reverse strand, counting down.
CGGCTCCCCGTGACCTCTCCAGGCTCTTGGCTACCTTTCGTAGCCAGCAGCAGGGAGATTTTATAGTTCTTGGGCAATCTTTCACTTTTGCGCATGCGTCCGCCATCATGCTGACGGGCGCATGCGCCGAAGCTGGGGTAACATCCGCGGATCAACATCCCACCAGGGAACAAATCCGGGACCTTGGGTACGTAATTTCATCCCCCCTTACGGATACGATCCATAAGGGGAGATGAAACTTTAACTTTTTAAACTTTTTTTTACTTTTAACTTTTTTTTTTTTTTTTTTACTTTTTAACTTTATATGATCACCGTTATCTGATGGATAACGGTGATCATATGACTGGAAACCGCATACAGCGGTCCCCAGTCATATCTCCCTGCACTCGGCTATCTGTGACAGCCGGGTGCAGAGAGATTTTGAATTTGCCGGGCTCGCCGGCTTCTGCGCATGCGCGCCGCATCGGCACATCGCAGAAGCCAGCGGGGGGTCCAGACACCGGCCGGAGGACATCGGCGGACCTGAGGTGAGTATTTTCACCTCCCCTCATGGATCCGATCCATGAGGGGAGGTGAAACTTTTCTTTTTTTACACTTTTTTAAACTTTTTTGCGATCGCCGCTATCCATTGGATAACGGCGATCGCGGTACCGGGTACCGCTCACCGCAGTCCCCGCTGACATCTCCTGCCTCCCGGCTACCTACAGGAGCCGGGAGCCAGGAGATTTTAAGTCTCCCGCGCCGCCGGGCCTTCTGCGCATGCGGCTGACGTAATGCCGCCAGGCGCGCATGCGCAGAAGGACGGCTACGGCGCCCGGAGCATCGGGACAGCTGGGACTCGTGCGACGGACATCGGTGAGTAATTTCAGCTGCTCCGATGGATCCGATCCATCAGAGCAGCTGAATCTTTAACTTTTATTGCACTTTTATTTACTTTTTTGCGATCGGCGCTATCCATTGCATAGCGCCGATCGCAATGCCGGGGGGGGCTCCGAACAGCCCGGGATGACAGCTCCATGCTGTCAGCTACCTGCGGACACCGACAGCATGGAGCTGTCACGTCCACAGCCCGAGGGGCATTATTCTCTGCAGGAAGCATGTTTTTACGTCCTCAGAGAATAAGGCCCACTTCGGGAGGACGTAAAAACACTATGGGCTGGTCGTTAAGGGGTTAAAATGCTTTTCAACGTTTTCTCTGATAAAGGTCATCACGTTTTATAAAGCATCAATAAGATATCTGAACCGCCCTCTCCTGTGAAATGTACTATGCACTAGTTAAATAACAACAAAAAGTCTGTTTCCTCCTCTTCCTTTTTTAATAAACTTAAGAACACATTTACCCCCCCACCCCCACGGTTTAAAAACCAAAATAAAAGAACAAAACCAAATAAGCAAATAAATGAAAACGGAATTTGAATTGGTTTGTCCAGGGGCTACGAATCATAATCTTCCTCCTCGTCACAGCCAGCAGGCAGCGATGGAGCTGGCATAGCGGGCAGAGCAGCATGTGCCGAGGGCATGACTGGTACAGACTGAAAATGTAGGAAGGATGGAGCTGGAGGAGTACTGCAGAAGAGAACAGAATCAACAGAAGAACAATAAAAAATGTGCCAAAAGAGACTAATTGAAACAGAAACTCCCAAGTGCTTTAAGACGTACTTTAAAAGATGTAACCAATAATTGTTAAAAATGCAAGTAACTCTGTAGAGCTCTGAAGTCTGAAACAAAGATATCTAAATATGTGTTCAACGGACATCAAATGCTAGTTTTCCAAGTTTTAGACTGAGACACATGCAAATGGCAAATCTAAAGTCATATCAAGTTGAATCTTTGTATGCAAGATTGTGGACTTTACTGACAATTAATTTTGGGTATTTAAGAATATGCAGCCTTCTATAAAGTTTTCCTATTTTTCTCTTGAATTTTAAAGTGCAACTAAACAAAAAAACCTAAGTGACATGTTAGAAGTATGGATAGGAAGGGGAAGCAGCCATGGAAACCTCCACCGACTGTTAAAAAGAACAGGCAGAATCGCTCGCTCAGCGCTGTGCCTATTCGGCTGTCATCACCGAGTGGTGTGCAGACTCCATACACTTTCCAGGCACTGGCAGAACAGCACTCAGCTGAGTGCATCTGCTAACTTGTTTTAGCAATCAATGGGGATCTCAGATCCCAAATCCCCACCGAACAAACCATGAGATGTCCGAAGTAATGTTAGATTTTACTTACACTTTAAGAATGTAGCAGGTTTTACAGGATCCCATTTCAGCATGCATTCATATCATAACATGAATGAAACGATCATTATTTCACAACAGCTTGATTTCTCATTGTTTTTGGTTCATTACAGAAACACAAAATAATTGTGCCAAGTTTAAAATTTAACTCCTATGCACAGGATAAGGGATGTCCAAATCTGTGGGGTCTGACTGCTAGGACCCTAATGATCATGAGAATGGGTGTCCCATAAGTGAAGAGTTTCGCATTCCATTTATACTACAGATTTTCAGATCACAATACATAAATTACCTTTGAAATGAGGCTTGTGATTGAATACTTGCAGCTGTAGCAGGACACATTTCTTCTTCCCCTTCTGTCTCGGAGCCTTCAGAATCCTCCTGTTAATATCAAACATTTGGTTTACTTGGAGTATCATTTATTAGGCTGTATTTTACACAGCCAATTGCAATATAGATCCGAGAAAAATCAGACCATTCTCTCACTCATTTACCTGTCATTCTACACGATTTTCAAGTGTGTGCGATCCATTTTGCACAAAAAAGTGCATTATGCATCAGGTGCACTTGTGATTTTCATAAGCTTGAAAAATCACAAGTGGTTAAAATAGTTAAAACAGAAAAGAAAATCTCACTGACATGCGAGTGTGGTGTAGTTTTTTTTGGCTTCCATATGAATTAGTAGGCGATTCTTGCAGTGGAATTGCCCCAAAACCGAGTGCGAGATTGAAAAAAATTGCACCATCTGGGTTAGTGAAAAAGTAAAAGAAAAAAAAAAAAATGAAGAATACTAATGTGATTTACCTAATTGAAAATAATTGGTTCTATTCATGTGCGAGGTCTGTCAGTCTCGTGACGCACGTGGAAATTAGCCCGTGTAAATATAGCGTTAAAGAGGTTTTCCGAGCCATTTATACTGATGTGTAGAGGCCCGCTCCGGTAATTGCGAGCACAGCTGCCTTTAAAATCAATGAGAGCTGTGCCTGCAAATGCCAGCACTGGCCACTACACAGGGGATAGAGCCATCAGCTTCCACTTCATTCCCTGTGGAAAAGCCTATTTAAGGATGGATTCACATGCAGCATTTCATTGCTTTTTCAGTGTTTTTTTTCTTTATGTTCATATATTTCTTTAAAGTCTATAGCAAAACATTGAAAAGTCTGCAGTTTTTTGGGTCAGTGTTCCCCTCTCCCTAATTTTCCCCATCAAAACGGCTCTTTTACTCACGTTTTTCCCCATATGGTTCTCTGTACGACTTAAACTTCAGAATACTGTCTATATTTTAAAAAAGTGCGTATAGAAAAAAAAAATAAAACCTAAACCGCATGACATGCTTTTTAACCCCTTAATGACGCGGCCCTTTTTCTTTTTCCATTTTCGTTTTTTCCTCCCCCCTTTAAAAAAATTGTAACTCCTTTATTTATCCATCGACGTCGCTGTATGAGGGCTTTTTTTTTGCAGGACGAGTTGTATTTTTCAATGGTGCTATTTAAAGTACCATATAATGTACTGAAAAACTTTTAAAAAATTCTAAGTGGAGTAAAATGAAAAAAACCCCGAAATTTCGCCATCTTTTAGTGCGTCTTGCTTCTACGGCGCACAAACGGCAACAAAAACGACATAACTTTATTCTATGGGTCGGTACGATTACTACGATACCAAACTTGTATAGTTTTATTTTTACTATACTCCTCTTTTTTTTTTTCAAAGACATTACATTTTTTTCAATTATTTTCTGCGGTCATTTTTGTGTGCGCAATAACTTTTTTATTTTTCCATCGACGTAGTTAAGCAAGGACTCATTTTTTGCGTAATTTCCTGTAGTTTCTTATAGTACCATTTTGGAATATATATGACTTTTTGATCGCTTTTTATTGCGTTTTTCTGGGAGACAGGGTAACTAAAAAAGTGCATTTCTGGCGTTTTTTTTCTTCGGACAACGTTCACCGTGCGGGAAAAATAATGCGCTACTTTGATAGTTCGGACGTTTACAGACACGGCGATACCAAATACATATTTTTAATTTATTATTTAGATTTTTTAATAATAGATATGACAAAAGGGGGGTGATTTAAACTTTCACAACTTTTTTTTTTTCTATTAAAGAAAACTTTGATTTTTTTTTTTACATTACTTTGAAGTCCCCCTGGGGGACTTTAAGATGCAATGCTTTGATCGCTCCTGCAGTATGATGTAATGCTATAGCATTACGTCATACTGCTTTTTGACAGGCAGTCTATTAGGTCCCCGGCTGCCATGACACCTGCACGGCTCCCCCGATCTCACCGCGGGGGGGGGGGGGGGGCCGTGCGGGACCCCGAACATCGTTTGGGGCATTTAAATGGTTAATAGCCGCGATCGGCTGCGCACGGCTATTGCCTGCGGGTGTCAGCTGTCATAAACAGCTGACGCCCGCACTGTATGAAGAGAGGTTGCCACGCAACCTCTCTTCATACATACCCCGCGGCTCCATGACGTACCGGTACGTCATTGGTCGTGAAGGGGTTAAACAATTAAAGGGGTTGTCAGAGTTGTAACATTGATCGAACACCAAGCTCTGCTATTGGCTGCAGCCAACCATGACGCAAATATAGGTGCAAAAAAATAAATAAAAATAAAACAAAAATGTAGGGGTGTGTGAAGGCCTACTAAAGAGTTCTGAGAAAATAGTTTGCTTAAAGAAACATATGCTCACCTCTTGCTCAGAGTCTGTTTCTGATTGCTTTTTATCTTTTCCTTTCATATTTGTACCGCCATTTTTTCGACTGCTTCCTGGTTTTCGACCCCTTAGTATATATAATGTATATAAAGGTAAATCAATGTATATGGTTAAAATACAATGTAATTGCAAAAACACAAATTGTTAAAAGCCAATCACCAGAATGTTACCTACCCACCCCATGTAAAATTATTGGGCTAATTACTACCCGCCATGTTAAGCCGTCACCTCTTTTAGGCCGCTTTCACATGGCGGAATCCGATGTGAATTCTTCAATGCGGATTCTGCTTCTACAAAAGTCAGAAGAAATCCACTACTAAGACACAAATTTCTGTTGCAGGTTTAGGCCTATGAAGGAGCAGAACTGATGTGTGGAATTTCTGAAGCAGATCCACGTTAAGTGACATGTCACTTCTTAACGCGGACTCACTTTGGAAATTCCACACGCAGATTTTATCCATTCACAGGGCTAAATTTGGATGTGAAGTATTTGCAAAAAATCATGGCTTAACTGTGGATTTCTGCTGCAGTTTTCAGAGGCGGAAGAGTTTACATGGCATTCCGCCGAATGAACATATCCTTATGCTGCCCTGTGATAACAGTATACAGTAATGAGAGGCACGTTGTTTACAGCAATATGTCAGCCTGTCTCATGTATCTGTGAAGCAGTTTGTCAGAAACATATTTTATCAGTAGCAACCATACTGAGGACTGCACAAAGTAATCCTTGACACTCATGAAGTGCAGGCTAGCCCTGGCGACCTCACTCTCCAATCAGCGACTGACAGCTGCCCATTACTGTGTATAGAGAAACAGCTATCAATCAGTGGATGGAGGGTGGGCTGGGCTAGCCTGCACCTTCTGAATATTGATTACTTCCTTTAGCCTTCTGTATGCGTGCTGCTACTGACAAAATGTACATTTCTGACAAACTGTTTTACAAAAACATAAGACAGACATACAACTGCAATCACCATGTCTGTCATTACTGCTGCCCTCAGAGAGAGGAGCATAAAGATGGTGACAGAATCCCTTTAATTTACTTGTTGACTTCCAAGGCGATGCATTCACCTGCTCACAGTGATGTAGGCACAATTGGTGGTGTGTAGTGATAGAGAACTGCTTATTTCAGTTCCCTGACACTTAAAATCCCTGAAGACAGAACTCATCTACTCCCAAACACAGAACCAGCTGCTACTATATTCAGACAGGGAATCTCTGTAAGGTTATTAAAGATAACTAGATTGACACAATGTTTGCTCCGCAAACTTAAAATGAGTTCATTCACATTTGCGATGTTTTCCGGCATGGCACCACGTTGCAATGCTATGCAGGGAAAACAAAAAGAAAATCGCAGCACGTGCTTTCTTTTTGCGATATCACCCATTGTCTTCAATTGGGCCAGCGACAGCAGTGCTGGTCCCATTGAAAACAATGGGAGAGCATCGCAATCCCCTGCTGCAGCTTTAACAGTCGCACGGGGAATTCCTTTAGCTCCGGAGGGATGCGAGGCTGTTTCTGTGTGAAAATTCCTCGCACCCAGGGGTTTCTACATGGATTGCGAGGGTGATATTGGGCTGTGATTCACAGCCCGGTATCGCCCTCGCTATTGTAAAGGAGCCCTGACTTTGCCTAGCGGCGCTGTTAGCTGAAGCACAACAGTGCTGCTAGACTTAACATAAGAACTTTGACCTGGCCTGACAGGTCACGCCATGCATGAAACTCAAATTTTAGGATTTTACAGCAGTGGTGAGGATGTCACAAATCTAATGACACCAAAATCATCCACCAAAAGTCATGCAAAGGGATCAAAGTGCAGTGCAAGAAAAAGCCTGTAGGCTTTTTTCTATTAAATGTAACAAAAAACAAAAACCCATCATCACTTCTAACAAATACATTATATGTGCAGGTAAGCCATGGATGTGACAGTACAAGAAAGAAAACGTTATTTTATTTTGCGGTTTGTACACAAAAGTTCTGCAATTTTATTCAGATATTAAAATGTGTACGAGTGCTATTGCCACGTGTTTTTGCCTTATTAGTCTTATCAGTCTGATTTAACCGTCAAAAGGGTTTTGAGGGTTAAACCAAGAAGTAAAACAAAAGCCCTAAAATACCTTCAGTCATGAATGAGTAAAATGACCTACTAAGGCATCTCATTATCACAGGGCAGAATTACAATGAAAGCTTCCTCTTCCTGGGACTTCTACACATATCGCAGAACAGTCTACAACACTGTCATATTCGAGGTGCAACCCAGACATGATGACTGCTTACATAGTCATGCATGAAAAAGAAAAGAAAAAAAAAATGGGAAGGGGGAGGGGGTGAGAGTTTCTACCTTCGGGAGCCCCTATCCCCTTCTGTGTGATTGTCTTCATTTTCTCCTTGCATATCTGGGACTGTGGCAACGAGATCCTTTAGGAAGTCAAATTGCTGCTCAAGCTCTATACATTGTTTCCTGTGAAGAATGAATAGGGTTATAGCGAGTAAATACAAAATCAGCAGTAATGACTACTTCTGAACAAACCCTTTCCAAACAGATTGGCAGAACTATACAGAGAAAGTTCCTCTATCAATATTAATTATAATTAACAAGATATTGATAGAAGTTTTTATAATACAAGTCATTATGGGACTATAGATTGCATAGTACTATATACAATAAGCAGCAGCCGGAGTCCCAGTTTTGTAGTTTGAGGTGCTGGAAACAGCAGATTTTGGCAATAATCGCCCCGTGTACATGTAGCCACCAACAGGGCACAGAGTGAGAAAAATTGCTCACCTGCAAAAGCTGTTTGGTTTTTATAAAAACTGAAAACCAACAATTATTGGCCTGTGTATTGGCCTGTGTAAACAGGAGCCGCTCAGTCTTTGGCTGGATTCACACAGGGCGGATTTGCCGCGGTTCTGCCGCAGCAGATCCGCCCGCGGCAAAACCGCCCGCGGCCGCTAATCTCAAGATTAGCCAGCCATGTGGACGAGGTCTCTCAGAAACCTCGTCCACACGGGACGGCTAATCGGCTGCGGTAAATCCGGTTGAAGCCGCGGTTTCAAAAGAAGTAGCATGTCTGTTTACAGTCGGTTTTTTGTTTATTTATGTTACGGCCGCGCTCTCCTCTATGGGAGCGCCGGCCGCAACGGAAAAGCATGCGGCCGGACCGCTTCAAAGCCGCCGTGGCTTAAACCGCGGCGGTTCTCCCGGCGGAAATCTCTCGGTTTTTGCTGCGGCCAAACCGCGAGATTTCCGACGAAAATACGCCCCGTGTGAACCCAGCCTTTGAGTGACTTCTGTTTACAATGTATGGAGGGGGGCGTCTGGAACGATCCTCGGCCCGCGATGCCTCTCTTCATTGAGTGACTATCGTTCCTATGTAAAGCACAGAAGCAATAGTCAGGCGGCTGTCGGGCACTTATGTGTCAGACAGTCGTTCTCTGTAGAAGGATCTTTGGTTAAGGAACAAAACTCACAGATGTGAAGTTGTCATGGTCTTTGCACTTCGAGACTGTGTCACCTGACAAGCTTTCTTCAGCAGCGACTCAAGGAATAGCTCTAGTGCACGGGCTATCAGAATGTCAAGGAGTTTAATATTGAATTAGCAGATATTTGTGCATGTGATTGGGGGTGGAGGGGCGCAAACAGTCTGTGCTTATGATTCTACTAGGAGGGCCCTCTGGATGGCACTATTCTTGTATGTAGTGGCAGTATTATAGTATATTCTTGTATTCAGAAGGAGGTGTTATAATAGTTATATGCAGAGAACAGCATTATAATATTAAAAAATAAACAAGATATATCTCCATCCAGTTTAGCCTATTACTCTGCAATGTTCAAAGAAAGGCAACCTCCCCACTTCTTCACGGCAAAGTCAATTTTCCTCGCTTTAGAAAAAAAAACAAAACAATCTTTCCCTTCCAAATCTACACATCAGAATAACTCCCTGGAACAACAACCCTTCTGAGGTGAGCTAGTGACCTTAGCATCTAATATTTTTGCACTCAAGAAAATGTGTTATATTCTTGTACACAGTGACGGTATTATACTGTAGTCCAGGAGTGTCAAACTCATTTTCACCAAGGGCCACATCAGGCTTATGGTGACCTTCAAAGGGCCGATTGTAAGGCCACCTGCAGACGGCCGGGTCGGATCCCGCTGTGAGAATTCTCGCAGCAAGACCTGACCCGAGCCGAGCCCCTGCAGGAACCAGCGCGGCACTCACCTGCTCCCGCGGCTCCGGCTCTAAGATGTGCTGGCTGCCCCGCACAGTAATAGAGCATGCTGCAATTTGTTTTCTGTGCGAGATTTCGCGCAGACAAATCGCAGCCGTCTGCATAGGATTGCGTTTTCTAACGCAATCCTATGGCAGCTTCCACAGGCGGAAATTCTGCGGGAAATCCCGCTGCGGAATTTCGGCCCGTGTGCAGGAGGCCTAAGACAGTACGGTAAGGGCTCGTTCACTCAAGCGTATTTGTGTACAGAATATGCACTGAATAGAAGCCATTGATGTCAATGAGTCATTCACATGATGTATATTTTCACACACAATGACCTATTTTGTTGCATACTGCGCACCCCAATAGGCCATTGAAGTGAATGGGCCGCCAAATACGTGGTGAATGTGCAGGAAACCTACGTATTCAATGCATATTTGCGCACCATTTCAATGGGCCACCGGCGTTCCTTTTTACGTACGCAAATATACAGGCATAAGCGATTTTCGATTGGGGAAATATGCAGCGTATTTGTCCGACCGAAATACAATTCCACCCGTGCGAACGAGCCCTAATAGTGACCCTGATAGTGGCCCCAGTAAAAATAACGACTCCCAAAGTGGCCCAATTAGTAATATTAACCCCCATAGCAACGTTATAATTATAAGCCCCCCCCCCAGCAATAATAATAATAATAATAAGTACTGTCAGTAATAAGCCCCCCCCCCAGTAATAAGCAGCACCCCCCACCCCCCAGTAATAAGCAGCATCCCTCACCCCCAGTAATAAGCAGCACCCCCCCACCCTAGTAATAAGCAGCACCCCCCCCCACCCCAGTAATAAGCAGCACCCCCCTCCCCAGTAATAAGCAGCACCCCCCCCCAACCCATAGCTCTTCCTTCCTGTCAGCGTTGCTCCCTCTCTGCTTGCCCTGAGCCCGGATGCACACTGACGTCAGTGTGCGCGCCTGGCACACTTCCTCCCCGAGTCCTCTCCAGCGGAACTGATGAGCAGAGGACTCGGAGGAGGAGGATCCGGGCTGCACACTGACGTCAGTGTGCACCGGGATCAGCGGTAAGAGCGCGATTACCAGCGGGAAGCTGCGGCACCCCAGCTGGTAATCGCTTCAGTGATGAGCGGAGTCGGCACACCGCGGGCCACATAACATGAGGCAGCGGGCAGAATTCGGCCCGCGGCCCTTGTGTGTGACACATGTGCTCTAGTCTAACCTCGCTAGTACAACCAATATTTGCAGTATTGCAGTAGAAAGAGAGGAATCTAAAGAAGGAGAGAAACTCCAGCACTTCAGATATTAAATCTTATTTATAACATTATATATGTATTTAAATTTGGTGCTTACAAGTTTTGGCTTTAAGGGCTCCTAGGTAAACTGTTTTTTAGTCTGGAGCGCAGTTTTTTTAGGATTTGCTTTCAAAAAGATATTAGGCTAAATGTAAAATGTAAAAGGGAAGTAGCCCAATCATTGTGCAAGTTGTACTAAAATCAGACATATTAAAAATAAACATTCAAATTAAAGCGATATTCTCACCTTGTCCCTACCTGGCTGAGATGAGAAACCCTGATCTCCCCATCACCTCGCTGGGCGTTACAAAAACAGCTGAAGTGGCAGCCAAATGCCTGTTCCGTAACTCCCATTCACTTCAATGTGAGTTACGGACAGGACATTAAGCCAGGCTCACACCACCTTATGGTAAAATGCAGCGTCTTACCGGGGTGTTGAAAGGCGTATTGCAGTGTTTTTTTACCTGGGCATGACATCGTATCTCACACACAAACACTGTCATGCACTGGCTTTCAAAATTTTTTTTCACTTTTCTTCTATTGTCTCCCAGCGAGGTTGTATAAAAACACGGCACATATGCAATGCAATTGCGTACGTACAGCATTTTCATACGTACCCACAGAGAACAAAAGAGCTCCATCATGTGTAATACACGGTAAAATAGAACATGCTGCATTCTTTTAGATGTGTGGATTATACACAATGAATACACGCAAGTGAGTGGATTAATGAAAAATCAATGTACTTTCATTGATCTCATTCATCGCGTAATAAGCAATTAAATTACGCTTGTGTGAGCCTGGCCTTAGGGTGCCACCTTGGCTGTTTCGGTAGCGTCTGGCGAGGTAGTCAGGAAACCAGTTTCTTATCTCAGGCAGGAAGAAACAAAATGGGAATACCCCATTAAGCAAAATCGATTTTTAGAATTTCCAAGCACACACTGAAAAGGATACAAATTATGACAGGAACAGCTGCCGCAACTTTGCCAATTTCTTCATCAGTCTGCATAATCTTCTTAATTCTTGCCTATATATTAAAAAAAAGCAATTCAGACTTTTTTAAATTAACAAAAAGATTTCATTAGCTTCATTTTTCCAACAATCACAAAATTAACTACGTACATCTATATGGTAGAACATTTACATAGAAGAGATAACATGGGAAGAATGGGAAATTTAAAGTGAAAGGGGCTTTCAAAGCGTAAAGGGCAATTAAGTTTGTAAAAAAATAAAAGGTTGGCCAGTATTTGTCGCCTGGTGCTGAAAAACGCTCATGCAAAATGTCACTCAAATCAGACCAGAACTGTGCATTTGTTTACGACACAAACAGATTGTGCGAATGAATAAATATATTATATATATATATCCTGGGTACCAGATGCAGAGCACATGCAATACAAAATGGGACCTTTTAAGAAAAGAGGGTATCAGAATGTATGAATAAATACGTGTAAGCACACAGATGCTGATTAATGCTGTGAATGTATTAGTCATATATACATTCGCAGCATTACGGGAGGTGGCGAGTTCTCCTTAAATGGAACTGTTCAAACAAAGGCTGGACAAATATCTGTCTGGGATGATTAGTGATCCTGCATTGAGCAGGGGGTTGGACCCAATGACCCTAGAGGTCCCTTCCAACTCCACCGTTCTATGACATATTATACTGCTGAGGTAAAATGAAAGCTGCGCTGTGATAGGTTGCTATAGTCAACAGCTTTTACTCCTCTTAGTGCTGAGGTAAAATTAAAGCTGTGCTGTGATTGGTTGCTATTGGCAACAGATTTTAATCCTCGGTTGCTCCACGTTTTCCTGTCTGGGGACATCTCATTTCCTGAAACACAAATTGCCAGCGCTCAGTATGACTCTTCTAGTAGGAATTACTTGTTGGAAATAACCAGAAATACTAAATAGAGTACATAGAATGCATTGGTAAAAGCATATTTGGGGGTTGCTGTATTAAAATTCAAGGAAAGGCAAAAAAAATGCAAATACTGTTGCTGAGACAATAACATTTTTAAGCCTCTAACCTTCTCCGGGTCGGGATTACACGGTGTGCAAAATTTCATGTTAATTGGTCGTACAGTTTGTAACAAACAAACAGATATTGACAAACATATAGAAGAGGACTGTGTTGGACGCCCAACAGTTGTTCCAGCAATTATCGCTCGTGCTTTCACACAGGAACGATGATTGCTTTGTAAATGGAAGCAAGGTGGGTTACAGATCGCTCCTGGTTGCCCACCACTTACACACGCAGATCTTCATTTAATTTTTATGCCTGCACAAACCAATTGGCGAATGATTTATCGCTACTTGTTGAGTCACTGGCATTTATACAAGATTATCGTTTTTAGCCTTAAGGTTCGTTCACATGAGAGTATGCGTACAACGCTGTGAGTCTCCCGCAGCTTGTACGCATTACAGCCCATACACTCTGCCGGCAGATACCGCGTACGGGCTGCGATTGGCACAGTGTGATTTTTATTTTTTATTTTCCAAATTCCATGCGTGGATGCATATCGAGACGCTGCCCATACACAATGCATGCCTGTGGAGAGCGTTTCATACGTAGCCCATTCGAAAACTGCATATTATATGTGGAGAAGTAGAGCATGTTGGGATTTATTTCTCCTCATTATTTCATATTGATACACAGTGCCCACACACAGGTGTAAATGGAAGAATGAAAGTCCATTGACGCGTTGGTCGCTGACGGGTCACAGTGTCTGATTCGGCCGCAAGATCTCACAGTCGGAATCTGACTCTGCCGTGCGCATTCAGCCCAAGTAAGACTTAACATACGGACATACCCCTCCCACTTTCTGGTTCCCACGGTCTCTTCTGAAGAGATTGTAATCTTGTAAATTCACCGCCCAAACGTATTTATCATCAAGCCATGTGTCCGTTATTCCTACTATGTCGCAATTTTCTTCAGACACTCTTGCTTCAAGCTCACCCACTTTACTGATCAGACTTCTTGCATTCATTGCCATACAATTTATTTGGTTGTAGTTATTCTTTATATTCATTTTGCTACTTATGCTTCTATTAGCTGTTCTATGAGTTCTATCTGCACTAACCCCACCCCACGCTCGACCCTCGATTCCAATACTTTGTCCCAGGTCACTGTCTACACTGTCTTCCCCCTATTACAAAAAGAGGAATCTCGCAGCGGAATCAGACCTTGTGCCAGACGGTGATCCCCGCGTACCTGTCACTTGTCTTCTTCTCTGGGAAGCGGATATGCAGGGTGGCACGCCGCCACACATGCACAGTGCAGAGAACAACACAACGGCGGTGATGCAGATCCGCAACGAATCGCCACGGGATGGACAGCTTCCATTGACTGCAATGGAAGCCATCCGTGCGAAGCTCGCACTAGAATAGGGCATGCTGCGATCCCCTGTCCCCCCCGGATGGAAAATAGCAGATGGTTTCTGCTCATGAGCATAGAAATGCATTTTGCATAGGATGTCTATGGGACAGCATTTATTGTGGGATTCGAAGGTGAATGCTCCCTCCGGATCACGAAGTGCAAATACGCCCATGTGCATTGGATCTTAATGCCGAGGCTTCGTGAAGATACAGGTGTAGGAGATGAATATGTGGAATCTCTGTGGGTAGAAATACAGAGGGAAAAATAACTAAATTCTCATAGGGGTTTTCTATAGACCACCAAGGAGAGACTAAAAGAAGACTGAAAATGTATTAATGGGCAAATAAAAAAGGTGCCAAACCACAATGAAGTAATTATTATGGGAGACTTTAATTATCCAGATATAATGTGGGAAGACGAAAACTGCGATTCTCACAAGGGTGATAAGTTCTCGAGAACAATAAAGACAACTACCTTACCCAACTTGTACTGAAGCCAACTAGAGGGAGGGCCACTCTGGACTTATTAACTAAAAAAAACTGACAGAATCACGGGGGTGCAGGTGGAGGGACACTTGGGAAATAGTGACCACGATAGAATTAATTTTCAGCTGTCATTCAATAAGAAGCCTCATCAGGGAGCGACAAAAAAACTAAACTTTAGTAAAGCAAAATTCGAGCAGCTCAGACCTACTATCGGTAACATTAAGTGGAACAGAATCCTCAAAAACAACAGTACAGGTAACAAATGGGAGAAGTTTAAAAACTTCCTAATTACCTCATGTGAGCAGTTGATACCCTTTAAAAATAAAAGAACTACAAGTAAAAGGAAACCAATATGGCTCAACAAGACTGTAAGGGGAGCAGTAAGCGAAAAGAAAGTTTAAATTATTAAAACAAGAAGGCAGCGAAAAAGTGCTAAAGACATACAGGGCTAAAAACAAATTATGTAAGGAAAAGATAAAAACTGCAAAGAAGGAAGCAGGAAGGAACTGATTGCCAAAGTGTATTTACAAAGGAAAAAGAAATGTTACACGGGATGCAGGGGGTTAAAATAACCCACCTCCCCTCCCAATATATCACCTGCCTAACTCAGGAGTAAGTGCAGAGCTGGTTAAAAAAATATATTTAAAAAAATTGACAAATCGCTTGGCCCAGATGGAATACATCCATGGGTTCTAAGGGAACTAAGTGACGTGATAGACAAACCACTATTTCTTATATTTAGGGACACTATCGAGACCGGGGTTGTACCACTGGATTGAAGCATTGCCAATGTGGTTCCAATATACAAAAAGGGGTCTAAAAGACAGCCTGAAAACTACAGGCCAGTAAGTCTCACTTCAATAATTGGAAAAATATTCAAGGGGTTTTTGAGAGATGCCATCCTGGAATGACTCCAGGAAAACCAGAGTATAACTTCTCATCACCATGGGTTCACGAAGGGTCGATCATATCAGACCAATTTGATCAACTTCTACAATGAAGCAAATTCTAGGCTGGACCTGGGAGTCTATTGATCGCATATATCTGGATTTCTCTAAAGCATTTGACACCGTGCCGCAAAATGGGTTTATATATAAAATGAGACAACTCGGTCTGGGCAAAAACTGGCTCAGAGATAGAAAACAGAGGATGGTAATAAATGGTTCGTACTCTGATTGGACCACCATCGCTAGCGGGGTGCCACAGGGTTCAGTATTAGGTCCCATTCTGTTCAATATATTTATCAATAACCTGATAGTGGGACTGAAAGGCAAAGGTGATCAGCAGCACTTAACCAGCAAAAGCTGTGAGAGGGAAAAACTACTTTGTGCGCGCCCACCTGGATGCCGGACTTCAGGCATCCACCGCAAAATGTAGTCAATAAAGAAAGGAAGGACAGCACATAGGAATGAAAAAGACTCTTCTTACCAAAAGAACTTCATAAATGGTTCTTCAATCATAGTCTTTCTGTGTGGACTATGATTAAAGAACTATTTATGAAGTTCTTTTGGTAAGAAGAGTCTCTTTCATTCCTATGTGCTGCCCTTCCTTTCTTTACGGATAGAGGGACTGCACAATAAAATATTGATATTTGCAGATGATACAAAATTATACAAGGTAATTAATACAAAGGAGGACAATGTACGGCTACAAACGAACCTAGATAAGCTGGGGGCTTGGGCAGAAAAATGGCAAATGAAGTTCAATGTTGATAAATGTAAGGTTATGCACATGGGCAGGAGAAACGGATGTCACCAATACACACTAAATGGGGTACTGCTAGGGAAAAGTCAGATGTAAAAAGACCTGGGGGTACTAGTGGATTGTATATTTAACTGGAGTAACCAATGCCAATCAGCTGCTGCAAAAGCAAATAAAATCTTGTGGTGCATTAAAAGAGGCATAGGGGCAAGAACATTATCCTTCCACTATATAAGGCACTTGTCAGGCCTCACATAGAATACTGTGTACAGTTCTGGATATCAAAAATTGGGATTATTCACCCTGGAAAAAAAGATGGCTAAGGGACGACGAAATAACTATGTATAAATACATGAGGGGACAATACAAGGATCTCTCCCATGAGCTGTTTATACCCAGGTCTGTGAAGGTAACAAGAGGGCATCCGCTACGTTTAGAGGAAAGAAGGTTTCATCACCAACACAGAAGGGGGTTCTTTACTGTAAGAGCAGTGAGACTGTGGAACTCTCTCGTGGTAATGGCAAAATCAATGGAGGAGTTTAAGAGGGGCTAGATATGTTTCTAGAGCACTACGATATTACAGGATATAGACATTGAATAACCAACAAGGTTGTTAATTCGGGTCTCGGAGTCAGGTAGGAACTATCAAAACGTTGAACCGGAAATTATTCTGACTGCCATTATGGAATCGGGAAGGAATTTTTCAGTCAGCGGAAAAAAAAAAAAAAAAAAAAGGATATAAAAAAAAAAAAAAAAAAAAAATTGCTCTGTATATCACGGAAATAATAAAAATAGCATAAATAATTTTGTTAGTGGAAGAAAAAAAAAATAAATAGGGCAGTAAAACCCCTAAAACACCCTGGTCCTTAAGGAGTTAAATGTTGAGGAGTACGTAGTTATCACTTGAGATTTATGAACAGGGTTTGATCTACATGGTCAGAATAAGCACCATATTTCCCCTTGAAGCAATGCTTCTAACTTCTATAGATCTGATTCTACAGAAAGGAAATCTACAATGTTTACACTAAGACCGGCTTCACAAGAGCAAGAAAATCGTGCAAGATTAGTCTGTTGCGAGACGCACAAATCCTGCACAATTATGAACCCCGTTCTTTTGAATGGGGTCAGGCATTGCACTGCAGGAAACAAATCACGCCATGCCCTACCTTTGTGCGTGCTCTTGCATCACATCTGCCATTGTTTTCATCTGGAGCGGCTGCATCATCGCACTCGGTGCTGTGCGCACGCGATGCAAGGTCTCCAACTGAAAACAATGGGGGAGCCTTTGCAAAGACAGCCTCGACAGAGGATCACTTCTTTCCCCAAATGATGTGTGGCGGTTTAAAGCAAAAATGCCTTGTATCCACAGGGAAAATGCATGTTGACAAGCGCATTATCGGGCTGCGATTCAAGTTCCGATATTGCACTCACCCGTGTGAAGTTAGATGTAGGTAAACTGCAAATCAGGGAAAAGGTGTGTTGTGTATAAACATATGAACAGGCCCTGTGTGCACAAAAAGCTACAGTACAATGCAGACACGCGTGCAAATCAACCTCGTTCATAGCGCAAATACATTACGCTGAAGCATGCGCATTTGCGCATACGCTCATGTGAAGGAGCCCTTAAGAAAATGTCCTGTCCCTGGATTACTCTTTCAAATTATACCAGGTAGCAGCAGCCCACTTAGCATGCATGAGAAGTTGAAAATTAGATTACAAAAAAACCCAGAGAAGACCCAAAATATACAGATTAAAAGCCCTTTTACATGCAAAGATAATCTTTCAAACGACTGAAAGTGTCCATTTACACGGGACAAATGTCGAGCAAATGATGCCTGACACTCGTCCCTGCTTGTCCTCGCTCCCATGATGTCACACGGGAGCTAGCAGAGCTGGCTCGCTCACAGGGGGGTGGGGCAGTGCAGGAGATTTCTCTCTCCTCGCTCCCCTTCCCCTCTCCATTCACTTAACCCTTTCCAATCCACTGTCTGACCTCTAAAGACATTATGATTTAAGGCTTTACAGCTCTGATGTTGGAAGACATCCGTAGGGGTTCTCTTACTGTATATTGCCAGCCTCTCTGCTGTCGGAGCCTATCCAGCGTGTCACCTCATGCAGTACTGGCTTTAGCCAGCAGATAGCGCCATTGTATAACGGCGGAAAAGGAGTAAGCCCCCTAGGAAATACAAATTGGATTGGAAAGGGTTAATACAGCGGACATTCAGTACTGAACGGTCACTATTTACACTGAACAATGAGCTCATAGTCCATCGTTTATGCTGAATAAACTATGAGCTTCATTGTAAATTAAATAAATGGACAGGGGCAGGGGAGCGAGAGGAGAGTAGTCTCCTGCACTGCCACACACCCCTGCTGGCCGCCCAGTGAGCGAGCCAGCTCTGCTAGGTCCTGTGCAAAAGCACGGGAGCAAGGAAACACAAGGACAAGTATCGTTTTAACGACATTTGTCCTGTGTAAATGGGCCGAAAGATTTAGCGATCTATTACAATAAAGTGTTAATGGCCAATAACACTTTATCATCTTCATTTGCATGTAAAAGGACCTCTATGAGAGGTTTGCAGAGCCCAGCATGTTTAAACACGCCCAGCTGTGCAAACAGCTACCAGAACATTCTATTGTTCTCCTTGTGGCTAGTGTAAGCAGGCCGCGAGGAGAACAATCTGCAGTCTATGAAAAGATGAGTGAAATAAATTCAAATGGAAAGTAGTTGCGGAGTCTTTCAGTGGCTGAATGATGGATTTTAAGTGAACTGAATCCATCGTTCAAACAAAAACTGTACGACACCCGCGTTTACCTGTAACGATGATTGCCCATTTTCGTTTGTTTGGACGAATTTTGAGCGATAATCGTTCCGTGTAAAAGGGCCTTAAGACTAGATTTCTGGCTGTAAGAGCTCTTTTACACTAAACGATAATAGTTTAAATTCTCATTGGATTGCAGGAACCTAAAGAATAATCATTCAATGTATAAAGGCCGGTAGCCACTGAATGACAAACAATAATTTGTTCAACATTCATTTTCTGCAGGCATAAAAACTGAATGACGATCGGCCTGTGTGAACGGGCAACCTTTCATCTATGAACAACTGCCGATTACTGTGAATGGAGGCGGGCAGCCAGAGGTCACTCCACCTCCATTCACTGAGCAGCCCTTGCTCACATCTTGCTCACCTCTAAGAGAACTGCCTAGGTTTGCGCAGCGAGCAGACCAGCCTGCTCCTTACACCTGTGGCTCACTACATTGATACTTAGGCCTCGTTCAAAGCGAGCGACAAAGTCGCGCAATTTTGTTGCGTTAAATCGCGTGTTCCTTTAGCCCATGCTTTCCAATGGGTTAATTCACACGTGCGATGTTTTGGAGCACGCAACATCCCAACGCAAAAACCTCGCGCCTCCCGCGATATGCACGCGACTCGTGAGGTTTTGTAGCCCATGTTTCCCTATGGAGCCTTCTTCTCTTCCATTGAAGTGAATGGAAGCTATCCGATCCGTGGCCCTTCCAGAATTGCATTGCGGAAAGGCCACAGGATCCGTGTCAATGCCTAGCGACAGCGCAGAATTATCTGTATTGCGCATATGCACTGGCCGGCACATTCGCAGCACAGATAACAAGAATCTGGACAGGTACGCAGAGGTCACCAGGTCGGATTCGGCAGCGAGATCCTATATGCGGAATCTGAACCTGGCCGTGTGATTTGCTGCAGAATGAGAGCAGTGGGAGAACTCTGCGATTCCCTGCCGCGGCTATGACAACCGCGGCGGGGGATTCCCTTCATCCTTTAAGTTACACGAGGCTGTTTTCACATGAAACCATCTCGCATCCAAGGGGCCTTCACATGGTGGGAAGCGGAGTTTACAGCCCCGTATCACGCTCGCCCATGTGAGGTTAGCCTCAAAGTGACCTTCCATTCTTGGGGTTGGGAGGGCTTTATGATATTATGTGACAAGCGTTCTGCCACCAGTTCCTGGGCCCTCCTTCCGTCCCCCAAGATGGCTACAACTCTTCGCTGACTACCCAGTGCATCAGTATTCTGAAACACTTCATGTGGCTATCAGACTGGCCAGTTCTGGTCACAACAGCAGGTGTTCTGCATTGGTAGTGGTCAGGAAATGTATCGAGAGACCGCAGAAGGGGCCAGACACAAATAAGTTCATCAGGTGAAAATACTCCTCCCCCGGTCTCAGGACAAATGTTGTATAACTGCGATTTGCATATTGCTGATGTACGTGTATGGGTAGCGTATCGCCCACTCAGAAGAAAACTCGCAAGCATCCCTCTGTATCCCCATCTGGAATTCCAGCTTTTCTACCTGGTCTCCAAGCAACATGCAGGCGAATTGCGTACACAGCTTCATAGACCTCAATCCACTCTAAAATAAAGAAAGCTGCTATTTTTCTTCCGCTTGCGGTATACACAATTCGTACTCGCATATTACTGCGGATCATCCATGCAGACAGCGATCGCGGAATCCGCAATTCACATCTGCTTATGTAATATGGTAATATTGTATGTTAGGGTGAAGAGAGACAACATCCCTCCAGTTCAGCCTGTTTCCACTCCCTTGTTGATCCAGAGGAAGGTAAAAAACAACAGACAGAAGCCAATTTAGCCCATTTGGGGGGAAAAAAATTCCTCCCTGACTCCATAATGACAGTCAGGATAATCCCTGGAACAACGTTTGAAAGTTCCTCTCTGACGCCAAGACCCGGATCAACAACTGCGCTGGTTATTTAATGTATACCCTGTACTATCATGGCGCTCTAGAAAGGCATCTAGGCCTCAGTGTGGTTTCACATCTGCGCTGGGGATTCCGCTTTTCTGCTCCGTCTGGGGAGCAGGAAATTGAAATCTCTACATCGGACAACGCCGTCTCTGGACGGAACCAAGTAGTGCCGGGCGGACCCCACCGACTATAATGGGGTCCGAAGAAAAAGTGCCACATCCGTGATAGAACCTCCAGCCGGAGATTCTGATGCAGATGTGAAACCACCGTAATCCAAAGAGGAGCTGCTGAGCATAGCACTGGACACACTAGGGGGCGCCAAACTGATTAACAATTACATCTAGAAAATCAGCGTTATTTTTCTTCAATAAAATGACTAATTGAAAAAAAAAAAAGTTTTGATGTAACAGAGAAACGTGATAAGAGCCCGTCCACAGCGTCACGTGCCAAAAATCTGTACATGTACCTTAAAAAAAAGTGTAGAGTCCCATGCACCAAGTACATGCTTACATTATAGAAGCGTGTGCGCCATATACGTTTAATACGCTTTAATCTGACATGAAAAGTTATACATTTCTACTGTAATCCTTATTAGGCGTTGCAATTCAATAAGGAAACGCTGGGTGTTCTGGGTCTTCCGTGGTGGGGTGCGCGCCGACTGCTCGGAAAAATTACGCAAACTCATACATTTCCACATTAACTGCAAAAAAAGGGGATGTTTTTATTTGCAGTTTTTTTGTGGGCCAGAAAGGCGCAATATCCCACACTTTTCGGTCCCACAAGCAGCACGGCTCGGCTGAGCGCCTGCATGTAAGCCACTGTGCTCTATGGGGCCACGAAAAGTATCTTTCAATCCTTCTCTTGAAGTAAAAACGTGTGCGTTTCCCATAGGACAGTGTGAACGAGCCCAACCTGCGAGGCAACCAGTGCTGTGGAAGCCGACCTACAACTAGTGAGCACAACACAGCCGCAGCTCGGCCAATGGAACCGAAACAGATAAAGTCAGCAGAGAAGACGGAGAAGGCAAGCGGCACTGCGAGACTCCAGGCAACAAGAAACCCTGCGCGGCAATGCAGAAGGGACGGCTACAGCGTGCAGTCCCAACACGCGCACTACACGGTCAGAAACCCCGTGAAAGACTCCAGCAGATGCCCGTGCTAGCGGTATCAGGAAAACGCACGCCTGAACAGGGGCAGACTAGAACTAGGCCACAAACCCACCGGCGGGAAACGAGCGTTGTACTTCTTCTTCTTGCTCGGCATCGTGAAGTAGGAGGACTGTGACCCACCGGGGCAGCAAGAAAGGAGAACAATTCTCAGATCTCAACGGCTGAGAATACTGTCAATCTATGTCCGCCAAAAGCTGTTTAATAAAGTTCGTTGTATTCTTAAAAAATACTTCCTGGTGAGCTGTTTGTAAAGTAGGTGTTTAACAATAAAGTTATTTGGAGAAAAAAAAAGAGGCTGCGATCTTGATTACATAAAGTAGGAGGGACGCTGGTGTGCGGCAGTGAACCTCGGCTCTCTATAGTAGACGGACTAGACGGACTCATAGCCTCTCTATAGTAAATGCAGCGATCATTCAGTGGTAGAGGCCGGTCACTGCTCATGTGCAGCGGCTTCAGCTTACTGATTACTAAGTAATACGCTTTGTTATTGGGATCTTGCTTGTTAATAAAGTTTTAAAATGACACGCGCCTTGTAGCCCTGCCCCCAAACATGGCTGCTGTTGTCTAGGCAACTAGGCCTAGAACAGGAAGTTTAGGACTGGTGATACCGGAGCCCTGCCACTAGTGTGTAACTTCCATCCTGCAGGCTACGTGTTCTTGATGGTTTTGGCGGCATCTAGTTCACTCTGGTTCGTAGGAGGGAGGATATCTCAGAAGGTAAAAGTGCAGTCAGTGAGGTTGCTGCTCACCTCCCCATCTTGTAATGTGCACCGTGTTTATTATTGCTCTATGGCTGCAGATTTTATACATTTAACCCCTTAGTGATGGCCAACACACCTATTGACTGCCCTAAATGATGGTCGTTAAGGGCTCCTGCCCACAGTTGTCTATTTGCTGCGGAATCTGCAGCGGGTGTCTGCACCGCCGATCCACATCAAATGGCGCCCGTAGCATGCTATGGGAAATTGATTCTTCCTCCACACTTGCCGAAACCAATTGTGGTTTCCACAAGCAGAGGAAAAATCACAGCATGCTCTGTATTCTGCGCATTCCGCACGGACGACTTCCCATGAAGTCAAGCGATGACACGGGAAAAGCAGTAGTTAAGAAAAAAAATCTACTGCATATGTCCGACAGTTCGCTGTACAGACCATCCACAGCACGGATGTAAACTACAAGTACCAGGTACGCGCGGACGCCGCTGCTTCCAGGGCCAGATTCCATGTGCAAGAGCCCTAAACCTACATCTACATCTTTTTAAGGTGGGGGCGTGGCTGACTATTATTATCAGTCTAATAGGCATAGTACAATGCACTACATAAGTAATGCAGTGTACTATCCTAGCGCTCAAATGATCACATCTTGTCCCCTCGAGGGATTAAAAAATTGTGTGGAAAAAAATGTAATTAAGAAATCTAGTTTAAAAGTAACCTTTTTTTTTCTTCTCACAAAAAACCTCTTAAATTGATATAATACCCCCAAAATCTTAAAAAGAATGAATACGATAGCGCCTTGGAACCGAAGAAGATATGCGATTTTCCCAGGGAGGTACTTGCAGTTCCTCACACGATCCACCTCGGTGGAGAGCCGCATATAAGGGAAAAAGTAAAACTTTTAACACATACCTATGGTTATTAGGAGCGCAACAGCATTCCTCTATTTACTAATGAGGGACCATGGGACACACCCTGTACCTGCTGGAATACACAGCATGGGGTCTCGTGTGACGATACACACATCACTCAGCGGCAGGACATACTTCATTTGGAAAGCAGTAGCGTTCCAGCATCCATTAATGTGAGACCACGTGATGTAGCCCGAGCATCTCTGAACATAGCATATGGTATCACGTGTGATGCCACATACGTCATCCAACAGCGCTGGCTGGACCATGCAGCACGCCTAATACGTCATTTGGAGCGCATTTTGTGTTCCACAGCTTTCAGGCTGGACTCGCATGTGACGCCACATGTCACCTGGGGGCGCTGGCGGGACGACGGTTGTCACATGAACAGTTCCTCTAATGTAAGTTCTCTATACATGGTTGTCTTTTTGTCCATGTTTTATATGTGCTTGATTATTGTTGTTTTTCTTTTATTTGCCTCCCAAAAAAGTTAATAAAAGGGCTCATTCACAAAGGCATACGTGTACCACAGCGTTGTTCTCAGCACAGAGATCGCGTACGGGCCGCGATTGTCCACTCGCAGTTCAAACGCAGGTGTGAATGGAAGAATGAAAGTCCATAGCCTTCATTGCCTCCATTCAGTGCATGTTACACACGGGAAATACGCGGTGACAATATACCCGTGTGAGTGAGCCCAAAAGCAGATAAAAGGTTGTTTGTATCCCAACATGGTACCAATAAAAACTACAACTCCTCCTACAGAACCCAAGACCTCACAGAGCTCCATTACCGGAATAATTAAAATGTTACGGGTCTTAGAATGCGGACATTCAGTTATTTTTCTTTAAAAAGGTGTTTTTTATTGTGCCACAGTAGTAAAAAAAAATCTATATAACATTGATATCGCAGTAATTGTGCGGATCCAGATAAGAAAGTAATCCAGTTATTTTTACAGGATGGTGAATACCGTAAAAACAAAACGCAGAAAACAATGGCGGGATTTCTGTTTTTGCTTTCCTTCTCCCTTTCAAAAATGTAATAAGTTATACATCTATTATAGGTACCCCAGATTGGTGCCATTAAGAAGTACAACTAGTCCCACAAAAAAAACCTCCATATTATGGCAATGGCAACAAGCTATGGCTCTTGCAATGTGAGAACGAAAAACGCTTGGTCCTTAAGGCACAAAGTCATACTAGTCACTAAGGGGTTAATGCAAAAAAAAATTGCAAATCACACTAAGGCTGGGTTCCCACTGGGCGAAATTGCTGCAGAATGTCCGTACGGACTTTCTGCATGGAAATTCCGCCCACAGCTTTTTATCTTAGGATAAAGCAGCAAAGTGGAAGAGATTTGTAAAAATCTCGTCCACATGCTGCGGCCTATCCATTGCAGCCAAGTCGCATTGAAATTGACATGCCACGTGGAATTCTAAGACGTGGCATGTCAATTCTTTCCCCACTTCCGCAGCGGCCGCTCTCCTCTATGGGGAGAGATGGTAGAAGCGGAATGCAGGCGGCGAAGCCGCTTCGAAATCCGCGGCGAAAGGTATTTTCGTGCGGTCATTCTGCGCAGTCATTCCACGGGATTTCTGTCTCGTCTGACCCCAGCCTTACGCCTACTTCACACTGGCAAGAGCGCTATGGGGCTGTGAATATTGCCCCCACATTGCACTCCCCACCATGTGAAAACCCTGTGGATGCAAAGTGTTTTCATGTGAAAACAGCCTCGTATCACTGTGGGGATGGAGGAAATCCCTGCGGCTGTCACAGCCGCGGCAGAGGATCGCGGAGTTCTCCCTTTGCTTTCAATGGGGCCAGCGCTACTGCCACGACCCATTGAAAACAATGGGCCTGCGACTTGAGATCTCGCAGCTAGATAGAACATGCTGCAATTTGTTTCCTGCATAGCACCACGTCGCTTATGTGTATGACCCCATTCAAAAGAATGGGGTTCACATTTGTGCGCCTCGCAACACACAAATCTCACATGATTTTCATGCCAGTGAAGGCAGCCCAAGTAATTATTTACAGTTTTATAGCAGGACTCCTGTGTGCCACACAAGCAGTTAAGAATAAATGCTACCATCTTGTTACATGCATCGTAACGGTCATGGCTCTAGTAATAACAGAATCTAAGACACTGAAGATGGGGCCCACGGTGGCATAAATGGATGCAGTTAAAACTTGTAGCTTTATTCCTCCATACAGACAGTTGCTACATTTCAACATTTAAGTAGGTCTTTGTCAGGCAAAAAAGGTGGATTTCCAGGTGATACAGAAAGGGATGTTACAAAGCCAAACACATCTACATCATTCTTTTGGTTCAAACTGGTTTTCCTTTGAAGTGTAAAGAATGATCACGTTCTGTTCGCTCTGCTGGCTAGTGTATCTTGACTTTTGGAGACTTGATGTACAGTGTATCTGTAACTCCTATAGAAGTGAATGGGACATAGGGTAACAGTGTAGCGCAGCAAGGTACGTTGTTTCATTGACATCTTGATGTAAAAACGGCACAGCTCGCTGTGCTATGCTGTTTCCGTAACTCCCATTCCCTTTTATGTGAATTACGGAAATGGCGTAGAACAGCTGATTCTGGTCACCTCAGGCAGCAGATTTGAGCCAAAAGAGTGGTGGGGGCATGTTTTTAAGACATATGTGGGGTTTTAAAGGTGGGACCCATATCTATTAAACATTTACAACATATTCTGTGGATATTGAGAGTACCTTTCTTAAGATATGTCCTTGCAAATCCTTGTGCAATTAGCCTCATGTATAGAAACTGATGTAGACAAAACTGGATGAAAAGATGGTTTATGATGCTATTACGTTACAATAGCAGTCAATCCTGGCGTGTCGTGCTGTGTCTGCTACAATATAAGGGGGCAGTGGGAGGGCAGAAGTGGTGAAATACTTTAAAACTAAGACTGAATATATTTAATTGTGTATTTTATTTTATATATTTTATCACTGCAATGGCTAAAGCATACTTGGATCTTCAATAGTAATAGGGTCCCACATAGTGTCTCAAATGGTAAGTGGTTCCTCGTATTGGCCCCAATAGTAATAGTGGTTCCTCGTATTGGCCCCAATAGTAATAGTGGTCCCCGTATTGACCCCAGTAGTAATAGTGAACCCCCTCTCCTATCGACCTCTGGCCAGCCAGCATCCCTACGAGCATTCAACTCACCTTGCCTGCAGCTCTGGTCCGACGACAACCTTGCAGGGTCTGTGACCGCTGACCTCTCCGCTCAGTGTCTGCCCTGCATACAGGGTGCCGCAGGCAGACACCAAGGGGAAGAGATCACTGGTCACGAAGTTTGCCTGGCCGCCGCTGGGCTGGAGCTGCAGGCCAGGTGAGTGGAATGAATGCTTGTTAGGTTGCTTCACGGCAGGGGGCCAAATAAAATGAGGTGGTGGTTCGGATTCAACCCACGACCCTTATGTTTTGACTTATGTGATTTAGGCCTCATGCACATGACAGGTCTGAAATCTCTTTGGCCGGCTGTCCACGTGCGTTGCGAAGTCCCGCGGCAGATCTCCGCCTGGGAGCAGGAGCCGCCGCCGAATCTCCGCCGGTCAGCCCTATCTATTAGATAGGCTGGCCGCGGAGAATCGGGGCAATTCGCAGCATCGCAATGATTCACCGCTTGTGGACAGGGGCCGGCGCTTTCTATAGCAATGCCACACGTCCATGGACAGGGGGCCTTAATTGTGTATATATAGAGTTGCTGTGTAAGGAGACAGTGTTGAAAGGGATAGAGAAGAGTGTTAAAAAACGCTGTGCAATGTGTTCAACAACGCCGCTTGAAATCACGGTTAAATGCCACGATTTTCAGCTTGGCATTTTTTGAATGCATGTGTGAGAGCGGCCTTAGTACAGTAAAAGCTCTATAGTAGTGGCAACTAGTTAAGTCAGGGACAAGTTCGCTCATCTTTCCCAGGGCTCTAAGGCCACTCTCACACAGGCGTTACCACTTTCACTTTTCCGCTCTGTAACCTAGAACGCTGCGTTCAAAAACGCAGTAAAATCATGTACACAGGGTACTACCATGTTTTTTACACTCCCCATGGATTTTAATGGGGGACGCAATGCATTTAAAAACACTTAAATGATGAAAATAGAACAGACAGCGCTCAAAAACCGTTGCGTTCGAACGCTAGTCTGAGAAGCCCCATTAAAAAAGTGTTGTGTGTAAAAGCAGCCTAAATGGCGACCAAAACGGTTGTCAATACATCCAAGATTCTGTACCTGATGCCAAGATTTCTCAATCTTGTTTGCATTCTTGACTGGTTCTGCTGCTACACCGCTATGGTGAAAGATATATTTTCTTCATCTAGCAGATGTGCCTCATGCTGGATGTTCTGATAGTTCACCCGTCCCATGTCACACATGCATTGTTAAAGAGACCGTGACAACCTTCCCCACCTGTGCTGCGACTATGTGATTCCAGGACAAATCACCCAAGGTAAAAAAAAAAGTTTTTTTTAAACTTTGCACATTTGTTCATTCCTAGAATATATGCAAAAATCTCAATTTTCAGATCCATGGCGTCAAGAAATACAGGAGAGTCAATTTTCCGAAGGTCAACAAGAACCACAATTCTTGATAATTCATATTTCGGAAACTATTAGTCAGTACCCTCACTCACTTTCCCATCATTCAAGGTACATGCCCTACGGCTTTTTCGTCCGCTGTCCATGCAAATAGCAGTTATCTACCGCCCCCGAGCTGTTCCTCACTTGTTTCTGGACCACTTTGCCGCCTGGCTCCCCCACTTCCTCTCCTGCGAAATCCCAGCCCTCATCCTAGGAGACTTCAACATTTCCACTAGTGACCCCTTCTGCCTCTCAGCTTTTATCGCTCACCTCCTCCCTTGGTCTCTCACAACTCACAGCCTCTCCCACTCACAGGGATAGCAATACTCTGGATCTGGTCTACTTCCGTCTCTGCTCTGCTTCCAACTTCACTAACTTTCCTCTCCCGCTCTCGGACCATAATCTCCTCTTTCTCTGTCAAGCTTCCTAGTATCTTCCCAGACCCTCCTATCTCCCGTACGTACAGGAACCTTCAGGCTGTTCACACCAAAAACTTTGCAGAGTCTCTACAGTCTTCTCTGTCCCCTATCTCTCTCCTCTCCTGCCCCAACCTGGCTGCCGCACATTACAACACCACTCTCAAACATGCCCTGGATGAAGCGGCGCCCCCCATAACCCAAGCCATCTGATATAGACCGCGGCAACCCTGGCTCACGCCTCAAACGCGATTCATCCGGTGGTGCTCTAGGTGTGCTGAACGGCTGTGGAGAAAGTCTCAAAAGCCCGCAGACTTTCTCCACTTTAAATTCATGCTCAGAACATACAACCTTGCCCTCCACCACGCCAAACAAGTCTATTTCACCTCTCTCATCTCCTCACTTTCCCATGAGCCTAAAAGACTCTTTGACACTTTCCACTCCCTTCCCAGCTCAAAACTGCAGCCCCCCTGTGACAGATCTCAGTGCTCAAGAGCTGGCTGCTTACTTCAAAAAGAAAATTGACGACATCCGACAGGAAATAACCTCCCAATCCCAGACTAGCCCCGACCCTAGTCTCGTCAGTACTACATCTAGCTCCTGTTCACTCTCTACTTAGACCAACGACAGAGGAAGAAGTCTCCAGACTGCTCTCCTCCGCTTGCCCCACCACCTGCGCTAGCGACCCTTTTCCCTCACACCTCCTGCAGTCCCTCTCCCCGATGGTCATCTCTCACCTCACCACTATATTCAATCTTTCTCTGATATCTGGCATTTTCCCATCCTCATTCAAACACGCTATCATATCACCGCTGCTAAAGAAACCGACTCTTGACGCAACCGATGCTGCCAACTATCGACCCATCTCAAACCTGCCCTTCATCTCCAAACTACTAGAATGCCTGGTTTACTCTCGCCTTATAAGCTATCTCTCAGATAACTCTCTTCTTGACCCTCTACAGTCCGGCTTCTGTCCCCAACACTCAACAGAAACCGCCCTGACTAAAGTGTCAAACGACCTCCTGACAGCCAAATCGAGGGGCGACTACTCCCTACTGATCCTCCTCGACCTCTCTGCAGCATTCGACACTGTTGACCACAAACTTCTCCTCAGTATGCTTCGTTCCATTGGACTAAAGGACACTGCCCTCTCCTGGTTCTCATACCTATCCGACCGCTCCTTCAGTGTCTGCTTTGCTGGCTCTACCTCCTCTCCTCTTCCCCTTGCTGTTGGGGTCCCCCAGCGCTCGGTCCCCGGCCCCTCCTCTTCTCCATCTACACAGCCCCCATTGGACAGACCATCAGGAGATTTGGTTTCCAGTACCATCTCTATGCTGATGATATCCAGTTATACACCTCCTTCTGGGACATCACAGCAGCATTCCTCCAGAACACCAGCGACTGTCTGCTGTCTCTAACAGTATGTCCTCTCCTTACCTAAAACTGAACCTCTCAAAAACTGACCTCCTGTTTCCTCCCTCTACTTACCGACCTCATCCTGAAATCTCCATCTCAGTGTGTGGCACCACCATAACTCCAAGACAGCACGCCCGCTGCCTTGGGGTCATATTCGACTGTGATCTTTCCTTCACCCCCTACATCCAATTTCTCACCTGAACATGTCAGCTGCACCTCAAGAACATTGCTAGAATGCGCCCTTTTCCCACCGTGGGCACGCTAAAAATGCTTACTGTTGCCCTTATCCACTCTTGGCTTCATTATTGCAACTCGCTGCTGATAGGCCCCGCCTGCTCCAGACTCTACCCTCTCCAATCCATCCTGAATGCTGCAGCCAGGCTCATTTTTCTGTCCAGCCACTACTTGGACGCCTCTGCCCTGTGCCGGTCACTGCACTGGCTGCCCGTCAAACACAGAATACAATTTAAACTCACTACCCTCATCCACAAAGCACTCCACAGCACTGCCCCGCCCTACATTGCTTCCCTCATCTCAATTCACCTCCCAGCCCACGTTCTCCGCTCAGCTTATGAAATCTGACTGAGTGCCCCTTTAATTCGAACCTCTCATTCCCGCCTCCAAGACTTTTCAAGAGCAGCACCGGTCCTCTGGAACGCGCTACCAAAAAATATCCGGGCAGTCACTGACATGCTAAAGTTCATGCATGCTCTAAAAAAGCACCTCTTCATGGAGGCATACCATATCCCCTAAACCACACCCTTCTGTACTCCGCCTGATAACATGCTCCCTGTCCCACAGACTGCAATCCTGTGTCTGTGTGTATAGCATCCCTCACTCTCCACCTAGCCATACCGTGCACATCTCCAGCCCCTTTACCTTCTATATCACCCCCGTTATCTGTAGTATGTAAGCTCATTAGAGCAGGACCCTCACTCCTACTGTTTCCATCAATTGATTACTTCATGTAAGCGTTGTCTTGTTTTATTTCCCCTGTATTGTAAGTGCTGTGGAATATATTGGCGCTCTATAAATAAAGATTATTATTATTAAACGTATTTTTCCTAACACTGTAATTCTTATGCAAGTTCAAGTAAAATTGTAACATATATTTCAATTTATTTTTTAACTGATCAACTCCAGAGAGAAAGCCGAAAAAGTATGTGTGTAAACATACATAGTAAACTTACCAGTTTCTTACCACAAAATTTCAGGAAGTTTTTTTTTGTTTTGTTTTTGTAGCTTTGAGAAAAAATATTTGTAGCCTATTAATGATTTTAAAGAAATCATAATTAATCATACTGACATGTAATAGATAAATCTTGTGCTGTGGGAAATGTTTGAAATTTGTGCTAATGTACCATATTGTTTTGACCATAATACGCATTTTAGAGCAATACATCTTGCTTAAGTGTACTAGCAGCTTTTATACCGTGTTTCCCCCAAAATAAGACCCTGTCTTATAGTAATTTTTGCCCCAAAAAGAGGCACAAGCTCTTATTTTTGGGGGATGTCTTATCATACTTACCTAGCATGTGCTGTCCGGGACCCTCCCACTGGTCTCTGGAGTTCTGGCAGGCTTGCTTGCAGTTCTCAGCCGCCGACAGAAGATCACTTCCTGGTAACTCACTTCCTTGCCTCCAGGAAGCAATGGCTCTGACTGGTTCTCGAGCACCACAGGTCAGCCAATCAATGCAGCGCTTGAGAAGCAATCACAGCCATTGCATTGGTTTATTGAGTGCTACATTGATTGGCCCAGCCATGGCGCTTGAGAACCCATCAATGTAGCTCTCAATGAACCAATGCAATGGCTATGATTGGCTTAGCCACAGTACTTAAAAACCAATCGGAGCCATCGCTTCCTGAAGGCGGTGTTTATGAACCATGTTACCAGCAAGCGATCTTCTGTTGGCAGCTTAGGACTGCAAGCAAGCCTGCTGAAACTTTGGAGACCAGCGGGAGGGACCTGGACAGTGCTTGCTAGGCAATGTATTGCTTTTTTTCTATAGTGTAGCTAGGGATTGTTTTATAGGTATCGCTTGTATACCACCCCCCTCCTGAAAATGAGGGTAGGGCTTATTTTAGGGGTAGGTATTTTTTCTGGAAAACACTGTAATCTGAATGGTTTCTCCCCTTCCCAGTCTTTCATGCCTAGCCAAGCACAGAGCAGTGATCATGTGGCTCCTCTGTCCTAGCCTAGTTTAGGTTTTACTTTGAATAATCCTTGAGTAACTGATCCTAGCCTAACCCATCTGCAAGTACTGCCTAAGGCTGCCTGTCCACAGGCGTTGCGATATCCCGCGGCGGATCTCCACTGTGGGAGCTGCTGCCAGGGAGCAGGAGCCAGCTGACGAATCTCCGCGGAGATCCGATCTGACAGATAGGCTCACCGCGGCAATTCGCAGCACGCTGCGATTTGCCGTCTGCGAGCGGAGAATCGATATGATTCTCAGCTCGTGGACAGGGGGGCTCGCTTTCTATAGCAGCACTATGGAAAGCATTCACTGCGTTTCCTGCGTCCGAATGATCGACGCGGGGAACGCGGTGAAAATTCGCCCGTGGACAGGAGCCCTAAATGTTCTCTCCATCTTTCTTTTTATGCCTCTTTCCTCTCTGTCTGCTGAATCATGTCTCCATCTCCCAGCAATCTGCAACAGTGAGATGAGGCTGAACTTGTAGAGAGGGCATTTAAGTCATAGGAGGAAGCCATGCTGTTTTCTAATATGCAGTTATTGGAGTAAAAAACATTACCAAGGAGGGCGGTAAGGACTGAGAGATGATGAATAAGTGGACAGCGGACATCACAGCTACAACATGTCAGAAATGCAAGTGTCAGGTCTCGTAGTGAACTCTCGGTGCACAAGATGACACAAGTGAATGTATAGGTTGCAGGGAGATATATACTATTATGTATGTATGTATATATGTGTATATAATTGTGTAATATAAATCTATTTCGATTTATCCCAACTCAGGTACTAATCATCTGAATTTTACATGAGAATTCCCCCACAACCCATGTGAACTCTTTGGTCAAGCAGCAAGCTTCGAAGGGGATTCCTCTTACCCTTCCTTCAAATAGCCAGTTGTCATGGGGATTCCACAATTGTTTGATTAATTTTGTAGGTTAGGAAGGCGGCAGCATATAAATGGTGCTTCACAGCGTCATAAAAAAGCATAGAATGAATTGTTTCATCTTAAAATGGCAAGATTAATTGATTGTTTAGCTTAGAGGTTCCCAAACTTTTTTGCCCCTTTGATCACTTACCGATTTTTTTGTTTGTTTGTTTTCCGTAGACCCCACGCCTGCCTAATATTGAATTTTTCTTAACTTAATAAAGTTATGAGTTTTTCCCAGCTGACACAGTGCTGCTCACTTAGGGAATTTTTGTAGAGTAGACAGTTGCAAAAAAGGAAAAACATACTGTACAATTTTTATTCAGATCTTTATTGAAAAGACACAAAATGCAAGTAAATATTTGGATTTGGGACAAAACAAATCAGAACCTAGTAAAATTCTTACATTAAATGAATCCACAGATAATGCTGTTAATGGGAGAGATGAGCCTAATGCTCTGATAACAATTGGTCAATATTTGACTTCAAATTACCGAGGTGTACTCTCTCCACATCCAGTGATTTGCAATCGATTACTTTTTTCGTAAGAAGATTGGTGACCGCGCTAAAAGCCTTTTCCATGAGGTATGAAGATGGAAAAGCTATCAAAAACTTTCTTGCGATAGTCCACAATGCAGGATAAGCAGCAGGTACGCGTGCAATGCGTTGATGCCGGTATGAAAACTTGTAAAGACTCGCACATGAACGTAGCACACCACAAAGCAGATAGGTATAGTTCACACAAAACCTCCTGAGCTCTGGCAGATCACTGAAAACGATGCACAGTAGAAACCTTATAGGTAAGTTAGCTATTGCGCAGGTCTGTTTTGTCTATCCCCAGAGCCCAAGAAGATTTGCTTGAACTCTACATAAACAATTCTATGAAGTATCAAAGAGGTAATTTCTGTGTCTATTATAAGTATTATTTACACACAATCAGGATAAGGTGTATTATGTCATTTATAGAACGCCTAAGGCTGCCTGTCCACGGCGTTGCGGTATCCCGCCCGGGAGCAGGAGCCAACAGACAGATCTCTGCCGGTCACAGCCTATCTGACAGATAGGCTGACTGCAGAGAATCGCGGCAAATCACAGCATGCTGCGATTTGCCGGGCCGCGAGCGGAGAATTGCAATGATTCTCCGCCTGTGGACAAGGGGGGAAGCGTTTCCCGCGGCCGGATAAGCCGCAATGAAAACCCGCCCGTGGACAGGCAGCCTAAATGTTGACAATGACCTGCCTAAATGGAGTCTGCTTACGTGGACCACCATTTACATCTTGTGCATCCCCAATTTTTTTTATTGCTGACATAGACCCCCAGCAAGTCAAAAATCGACCCCTGCGGGTCCATGTAGACTACTTTGGGAACCACTGGTTTAGCTGATCAAACTGTATGTCCAAAAGCAATTTTCTTTTTACAACATGATAGTTTTTTCTTAAACTACAAAGAATGCCTTTCTGAAATTGTGTAGTAAGAAACTTCAATGTATGGGGCATTTATATAATTTTTTTTCAGCTTTCTCTCTGGAGTGGCTCTTTTTTGTTCCAATTTTACTTTAACTTGTATTGGAATTAGTGTTAGGAAAAATGGTATAAAACTACAAATTATAATGAAGAGAATCCCGCCTTGCACACCTTCTTACGTCCAGTAGTTTCTGAGATATGAATTATCAAAAAGTTATGATTCTTGGTGACCTTTCGCAAATTGAACCCCTATATTTCTTTACACCATGACACGGTGAGTCTGGAAATTGAGATTTTTTTAATATTCATTTTATTACTGAACAAATGGGCAGTTTCGTAAAAATCTGAAATCTTGGGTGTTATCCATTGGGTGATTTGTCCTGGAATGACCTTACTGTGCCTTCTCCGATGCCTCCTTACTAAGTGAGTAGGGCTATGTTCATATTCACGTCAGAGGTTTCGCTCAAAGTCTCCAACCAGATCTGTGTGAAAATCCGGGCAGAATAGCACACATGCTATGAGAGGGGGTAGTGGGGATGGGATAAAGAGTATGCTCAGTTCATTACTATGGATGGCGGGAGGATGTGCTGACTCAGTTCATTACTATGGATGGCAGGGGACATGAGCAGGCTCAGTTCACTGCTTTGAACAGGAGGGGGATGAACAGGCTCAATTCATTACTATGGATGGCAAGAGGATCAAGCAGATAGGCCTCTGATTTCACTATGTGTTATGATTACTATGGAGCTCTAAATAGGAGTATGTTGTAGGGATGGGAGAAGGCTCTGGAAATGAGCGATTGAATGATACTCCACAGCACCACATTGTCCTATAAGATTCCCTACACCCTCAGGCTTTATTCATGCAAGCGTTTTTACGTTGCTATGTAGCTGTGTTTTGACGCCCGGGTGAAAAATGCGACCATATAAGGGTTTGGATTCCAGTGCATTCGTTCACATGGGCGAATTTGCGGCATGTAAAAACGTTGCACCATAAAAAAATAGTACATAAACGACCGAAATCATCGGGCGCTTCCATGCATAGCCCAAAAAGATGGTTCTGGATCTATCTTTTGACCGATATATGCTGGCGGCTCCTATAGACTCCTATGTAAACTGGGAAAAAAGGGAGAGGGAGGCAGCTTAGCAGCATCCAACACCTGTGAAAAACTTACAGGTGCAACTATTTAGGCATTTGAAGTCATTCTAAGGATTTATGCCGAGCGAAGGATTTCCAGGCTGCGGCATATTTTTTCGCTAATATGTCGCTCCCAGCCGTGTGAATGGATAAGAAAACGCTAATTAAGCTCGGGACTTAATCGCAGTAAATCGTCCATTCATGTGAATTAACGTAGTGTACAAGCTAACGTATGAATGAAGCCTCATGGTGATCCCTCCTTTGATACTCTCCACAAGGAAAAACATTACCCCCCCTGAATAGTGTTGATGGCCGCTCGCCTAGCCAACCACGACCAACTGTGCACTGAAACAGCTGTATGTACATGGATAGTTTGGTTTAGCTTACATCCCTAGCCACTTTAACTGATGGGGTAGCTACTTTCCAAAATGTGACGCTGTGGAAGATTATTCCATCAATCTCTTGTATTGCTTGCACATGTTAAAATTCAACAAAAAATTTGATAGAAAATTTTTTAAAGACTTAGGGCTCATGTCCACGGGGAAAATATGATTTAGGATCCGCAGCGGATTACCTGCACGCGGATCCGCACCCCATAGGGATGCATTGACCACCCGCGGGTACATAAATACCAGCGGATCGTCAATAAAAGGGATTTAAAAAAAAATGGAGCATGAAAAAATCTGGACCATGCTCCATTTTCATGCGGGTCTCCCGCGGGGACGGCTCCCGCGGGCTTCTATTGAAGCCTATGGAAGCCGTCCGGATCCGCGGGAGACCTAAAATAGGAATTAAAAGCATTTACTCACCCGCAGCGGGCCGGGAAGCTCTTCTCTTCCTCACGGCCGCATCTCCCTTGCTTCGGCTCGGCGGATGTGCCCGGCGCATGCGCGCGGCACGTCGACGACGTGCCGGCGACGTGCCGCCGGCGTCAGGAATTCATCCGCCGGCCGAAAAAGTAGATCCGGCCGTGAGGAAGAGCAGAGCTTCGCCGCCCGCTACGGATAGGTAAATTCTTATTTATTCGTATTTTCAGCGCTCATGTCCGCGGGGCAGGAGGGACCCGCTGCAGATTCTACATGTAGAATCCGTAGCGGGCCCGATTTTCCCCGTGGACATGAGGCCTTAGCCAATGAAAGTCAAAATATCTACATGTTCATGCTTTCCATATACATAATTAGGGCTTGGGGATATTTTATTTTAAAAAAAAAATTCTCTATTTTAATCTAAATTTTTTAAGTATATGTTAACCGCTTAGTGAGTGACTGGCCTTTATTTTTTTTTTCGTCAACATAGTTTTACGAGAGCTTGCTTTTGGCAGGATGAGTTATATTGTTTAATGTCAGAATTTTGAGATGCATTGCAGCTTCTAATTCTTTTTTTTTTCTCTTTTTTTTTTTTGGGGGGGGGGAGGGGGAATTGATGCCAGAAAAATACAGTATGATACTCTATGGGTTGATACGATTACAGATTTACCCAAAAAAAAATTTTAACAATGTTGGGTCCTATTTTTAACTTTTTTTTCTTAATAACGTTCACTCTGCTTGATTTTAAACTGTGACACACTGGGTGGACAAGAATGTGAGGTTCCACTACCCCATGCATCACAGTTGTGACTGTGATACAGATGGGGATATGAAGTCTGACGTTTAGGCCTCATGTCCACGGGCTTAAAATTCGCAGCGTTTCTCCCACATGCGGATCCGCGCCCCATAGGGATGCATTGGACACCCACAGGTAGTTAAATACCTGCGGATGTCATTTTTCCCGTCAGGCGCGGATCCGTGTGCAGGAAAAAAAATGGACATGCTCCATTTTCGTGCGGGTCTCCTGCGGGGACGGCTCCCGCAGGCTTCTATTGAAGCCTATGGAAGCCGCCCGGATCTGCGGGAGACCTGTACCAGAATTAAACTCACCTGCTCCGGACGATGCGGTTCTTCCCTTCTTCGCGATCGGATCTTCTTTCTTCTTTGATGTGCCCGGCGCATGCACGCGGCACGTCGGCGGTGTGCCGAGCACAACCACCGTGCCGAAGAAAGAAGATCTGACCGCGAAGGAAGGAAGATCCGCATCGTCCAGAGCAGGTGAGTTTATTCTGATTTTTAGGCCTCATGTCCGCGGGGCAGGAGGGACCCGCTACAGATTCTACATGAAGAATCCGCGGCGGGCCTGATTTTCCCCGTGGACATGAGGCCTTAGGAGGAACAAGGCTAAAATGTATGTGTTCATTGTGATTTTTTTTTAATCTAATGGAGGTACTATGGCTGTCAGTTTAAGGCAGCATACATGTATAGAAACAGCTACCTGCACCAAGTCTTATGTTGGTCTGTGTGACCCCCCTCAATATTTTTCTCAAGAAGCATTGCTTTAAGCAAATGATACAATTCAGGATGGCAGCATCCTATGAACATTGTGGCTTGATCTTTTTGGGGACTCATAAAAGGGGGAATAACTGCATAATATCCTGCCTTGGTTTTGCTATAGATCCACATGCAGATTTAGTCATGTTAATAGCAACATCCACATACAGAATTTACACTATGTTTCCACACGGATTCGTATAAAGAATTATGTTACTTTTATGCGGAACTGCATTGGAAATTCTGTATGCTGATTTTGCCCATTGGCAGGGCTAAATCCAAGTGTGGATCTGTAGCAGAATAGTCGTGGATTTCTGCCGCAGTTTTACAAGGTGATTCCTAAAAGAAGCCCATTGTGGCTCGACAAGACTGTAAGGGGGGCAATAAACGGAAAAAAAAGAGTGTTCAAACGCAAGACGGTAGCGAAGAAGCGTTAAAATCGTACAGGGAAAAAAAACTAAATATGCAAATAGAAGATCAAAATTGCTAAGGAAGAGGCTGAAAGACTGATGGCCAAAGAGAGCAAAAACAACCCCAAACTATTTTTTAATTATTCTAACAGCAAAAGAATTTGCACTGAGAGCACTGGCCTTTTAACAAATATTACAGGAGAAATCATTAAAGATGATGGAGGGAAGGCAAAACCTATTAAATAGTTTATTTTCAAGCGTATTCACGAACGAAAAGAAAATTCCATATGAGATGCAGGGGGCCAAAATGAACCCCTCACAAAATATCTCATACCTAACGCAGAAGGAAGTGCGGAACCAGTTAAAGATTAAAATCGATAAATCGCCAGGCCCTGATGGAATATACTCAATTGTACTAAGGGAACTAAGTGATGAGATAGCTAGGCCGCTATATCTAATATTTATGGATACTATCAAAACCGGGGTTGTACCACTGGATTGCCAATGTGGGTCCAAAAGTGCGCCTGGTAACTACAGGCTAGTAAGTCTCACTTCAGTAACTGGAAAAATATTCAGGGGGTTTCTGAGAGACGCCATCGAAGAATACCTCAAGGAGAACAATGGAATAACTCCTCACCAGCATGGATTCATGAAGGGTCGATCATGTCACACCAATCTGATCAGCTTCTACTATGAAGTAAGCTCTAGGCTCGACCTGGGAGAGTCTATTGATCTCGTATATCTGCACTTCTCTAAAGCATTTGACACCGTGCCGCATAATAGACTGATATATAAAATGAGGCAGCTTGGACTGGGTAAAAACATGTGTATCTGGGTAAAGGGGTCAGAAACGCTCTTTTCTCCTTAGGGAGAGCAACTATATACTATAAACTAAGTGAAAGTCCCACTTTGACTCGAAGGAATGCTGCCTTTCAATAGGTGGCACTGTGGAGGATTTATTCCATCTCCCTTATCTGGGTAAAGAACTGGCTCAGAGATAGAAAGCACAGGGTAGTAATAAATGGTTCATACTCTAATTGGGCCACCGTCGCTAGTGGGGTGCCACAGGGTTCAGTATTGGGCTGCATTCTGTTCAATATATTTATCAACGACCTGATAGAGGGGCTGCACAATACAATATCAATATTTGCAGATGACACAAAATTATACAATATAATCAGTGCAACAGAGGACAATGTACGGCTGCAAATGGACCTGGATAAGCTGGGGGCTTGGGCAGAAAAATGGCAAATGAAGTTCAATGTTGATAAATGTAAGGTTATGCACATGGACAGGAGAAACGATGTCACTAATACACACTAAATGGGGTACTGATAGGGAAAAAGTGATATGGAAAAAGACCTGGGGGTACTAGTGGATTGAAGGTTAAACTGGAGTAACCAATCCCAGTCAGCTGCTGCAAAAGCTAATAAAGTCTTGGGGTGCATTAAAAGAGGTATAGGGGCGAGGGACGAGAACATTATTCTACCGCTATATAAGGAACTTGTCAGGCCCCACATGCAGTACTGCGTACAGTTCTGGTCACCGGTGCTCAGGAAAGATGTTACAGTGTTGAGGAAGTTCAAAGAAGGGCAACTAAACTAATACATGGAATGACGGGACTGGAATACCCAGAGAGGCTATCCAAACTGGGATTATTTACTCTAGAAAAAAGACGGCTAAGGGTAATCAAATAAATATGTATAAATACATGAGGGCACGATACAAGGATCTCTTCCATGATCTGTTTATACCCAGGACTGCGACGACGGTAACAAGAGGGCATCCGCTATGTCTAGAAGAAAGCAGGTTTCATCGCCAACACAGAAAAGGGTTCTTTACTGTAAGAGCAGTGAGACTGTGGAACTCTCTGCCTGAGGATGTGGTGATGGCAAAATCCATAGAGGAGTTTAAAAGGGGACTTGATGTCTTTCTAGAGGGGAAGGATATTACAGGATATAAATCTAAGGTCAATTTTTAATCTAGCTATACAGGCAGGTAGGAACTATTAGGGTTTGATCCAGGGATTAGTCTGATTGCCATTAGGGAGTCGGGAAGGAATTTTCCCCCAAATAGGCTAATTGGCTCCTGTCTCTTGGGGTTTTTGCCTTCCTCTGGATCAACAACATAGGAGGATAAACAGGCTGAACTAGATGGACATTGCCTTCATTCGGCCTTACATACTATGTTACTATGTGAGAAAGATTACATAGTGGAATCCACCATACGAACATGCCTTTAACCCAACAGGACATTTATGGCCTGGCAAAGTGGTAGTTAACGCAGCAGGATGTAAACTTGCATTCTGTGAATGGCACAGGCTGCATCTCGCACCAACAGCAGGAATCGATGAGTACACCCCAACCTGCTTCATGTAAAGGGTTCGCAAAGGGAGCGCGCTCCCTCAGTAACGTCATTGGCTCTTTCCCTGCCCTCCAAAAAAAAAAAAAAAGTATAAGTTTTACAATACATTATATGTACCCCAAAATGGGACCAATACAAACTACAGTTTGCAACACAAAAAATAAGCCCTCATATGGCTGTATTGATGGGAAAAATAAAAAAGTTATGGCTTTTGAAAAGTAGAGATGAAAATTCCCCAATAATCATTGCATCTTTATGACCAAAATAGATCATGTCCTTAAGGGGTTAAAAGTTACCTTCAAAATTGGTTTGACTTTTATGTTAAAAAACAAAATCGTCAAGCCCCTAAAGAGTGAATTCAATTACTTTGTTTGACCAGCTTAATTATAGGTTCTGTTTTCCTGCTTCGTTATGGCAGCTGGAAAACTGACCCCCTGGATTGAATTGATCAGTCTTATGACAAAACCACATGGCACCAAACGACCCCATGGACTATAATGGGGCGCGTTTTCCATCTGGCAGTTCCCTAGAAATTAGCGATGGAGACCTCAAAAAGAAAGTCTGACATTGATTTGTACATAGCCCAGCAGGAACCCTGGATGCCACTCGGGGAGAAGGAGGAACTCCCCAAAACAGTGAAGTAGACGCTTGGAAGGAGATACCACGCTCCAAGTCTCCCAGAAACAGAAAATCTAGAGCTAGAATGGACTTCCCACGTCAAGAGCTTACAGCAACCCCCTCCACCGCATGATCCCTGGACGAGCTTGTACTCTGGTGATCCATACAAGAGATGAGATAGCCTTATTAGAGACCTGTTTTGTTAGTCGACCTTGTTGGACTGGCAGTGTTGAAACCGGCGCAAGATTTGTGTTGGCTCCTCTCTTGTTTCTCCCTTTCTTTTTCCTCTTTTTTTTTTTTTTTTTCTCTCCCTCCTTCTGTGCTTTCCCTTCACTTGATCTTACAGCCAAGGGGACTTTGAACGTAAGTGAACCAGAATTTGCATTCGCCCTCAGAGAAAAAGACGCAGCTGTATGTGCAGACGTGATTAGACATTTGATAAGTATCAAGCTACACTTGTATCTATATGTGTGACATACGCCCACTATCTGCTCTTGAAAGTCCTCTGCGTGAGTCAACTGCAATGCGCACCCATGATCGGCCTGACGAGTATTGTTGGTTGGCCCCTCCCTCCCCACTCCTGTCCCCAGTGGCTTGGGCCGGCTCGTGGGGTGCCTCCTGGCTCCCCTTGGGTTGGCCTGACCCATTCTCCGGTCCGCTGGTGGGATGGAAGCGCAGAGACATAGATTGGCTTACTGGAAAACCTTATCGGAGCGGGCATGGCTGCTCCCCCTCCTCTTGTGAGAGGGTTAAGGGCACATACCTGCAGAGGATAAACTATCTAGATGACTGCGCTGATGGCTCGCATACGCCTACACACTGGGTTAACTTCCCCTTGTCTGATGGTGTTTCCCATTGTATTTGAGTAACAAAATGTTAGTTTCATATGTTTACCGTTGCGTTTCTCGCTTAGCATGTTAAAAGCAGGGAAATAACACAACTCTATTAGCTATATAAAAGAGATAGTTAGAAAGAATTTAGAGTTTGCTATAGTCGCCTTCTGTATTAAGTAGGGCACACTTTGATTGGAACCATCTACTACTTAAAAATCTGACAAACCCATTGTCGGATTGTGTTGTGGCCATACCGAACTCTCCCAGCTTATGGTGTAAGCTACTGCACAAACTACCCCGCCTACCCCAATCCCCAAACCAATCCTTAAATTCAACTGTAAAGAGGGGGAACCTCACACGAGTACACTCTATAGACACGCGACATTTCCTCCAGACACCTGACTTTTTATAACAAGGGATTGAATGGTAGACGACTTAACTGTCACAACTCTAAACCCCAAAGGGTTATTTTCCCCCCGAAAGAGAAGCAGAGTACTGCGGCGTCTGAAAAAGCTAAACACATCAATTGCATTTCTTCAGGAACCTCTGAACCTCCGGACATACCAGAGGCCCCTGCTGAAGAAGGTCCGCTCTCAAGGGTAAATGGATTGGATCCCAGACTGAGAGGGCGGTAAGCAGTGGAAACCAGGGCCTATTTGGCCAGAAGTAGGCGACCAGATTCACAGCGCCCGGAGATCTCTAGATTTTCCTTAAAACAAGGGGAATTAGAGGCATAGTAGGGAAAGGCGTATGTTCGCTCCCAATCCCAAGCATGGGAGGGTGCGTCTATGCCTAGGGAATGTCTGTCTGCACTCCAGGAGAAGAAACAGAGACACTTTGAATTTTCTTGAGTGGCGAACAGGTCCACCTGAGGCATCCCACACTTCCTTGTGA
This sequence comes from Eleutherodactylus coqui, assembly GCF_035609145.1. NCBI lineage: Eukaryota > Metazoa > Chordata > Amphibia > Anura > Eleutherodactylidae > Eleutherodactylus > Eleutherodactylus coqui. The sequence continues at coordinate 53,863,840 of NC_089847.1, read as the reverse complement.
TCATGCTGAAAACGTGGGGGTGCAAGGTCCATTCCTCCGGATCCATCTTTCTGCGGCTGAGTTAGTCTGCTGTTAGGTTCTCTGACCCTCTTATGTGGAAGGCTGAAATGGAGAGAGTTCATTGTTCGGTCCAGTCTAGGCGTCTCGCTGCCAGGTTTTGAAGACGAGGATTCTAGGTGGATCCCTGGTGGCGAATAAGTGACACGATTGTAATATCGTCCGAAAAAATCTCAACAGGTTTCCCTTTTAACATTTGCTTCAAATTATGAACAACCATACAGCACAAAGTTCTCTAAAATTAGAGGATTGGGACACTTCACGGATACTCCATACTCCTTGGACATAATTTTGTCCTATGTGGGCTCCCAGCCAGTCAAACTGTCAACTGTAAATATGTTAACCAGCGAAACGGGGTACCAAACCAATGCCTTAGCAAAGTTTATCAGCCGACAGCCACCATTTCAAGGATCTCCTCACACTTGGGGAGATGGGAATCAGCTGGTTTAAAAAGGATGGTGCCCTGTCCCAACTTCTGATGATAAAGGACTGCAAGGTCCTGCAATGAAACAGGGCCCAAGGGACCATGTTATTGCAGGATGTCATGATGCCTAAGACCCTCATGCCATCTCTGATGGAAACCTGAGGAGACTGAAAGAAAGCTCCACAAGCTTCCATTACATTTAGCTGCCTTGAATAAGGAAGAGATGAACTGGAAGCGTGAATCCAAAATGACCCCTAACAATTTTTTTTACGGTATTCTGGTTCAAGACTAGACATGGGAACGTTTACGGTCCAGCCAAGGGACCGCCATAACTTTAAAGGTGGAATCTAATTAGTTTCGGAGTCCTGAGTCAGACTCTATCAGAAGAAAGTTGTCTAAATAGGGAATGATAATAATGCTAAGGGATCGCAAAAAGGCTATCATTTCCAGAACTATCTTGGAAAAAATGTGAGGTGTGGAGGAAATCCCGAAGGGCAGGCATAAGAGCTGGAGATGATGGATAGATCCATCGATAAACAACACAAACTGAAGATATTGCTAGAACTCAGGATGAATTGGCACTTGGTAATAGGAGTACTTGAGATCGATGGTGGCAATGACACTACCGCAATTAAGGGGACTGTAGATTGTATAGTCTCCATTTTAAATCTTTTATACAAAATAGGCCATTCACAGAGTAGACTAAATGTAAAATAATTTCATAACTTTCTCTAAGAAACACACACACCTCTAGGGCACAGCTTTTGCATTATTTGCACCCAATATATAGAAAAGTTGGATGCTTGACCAGCAAAATGACAATAAGACAACAATTATTCACAGAAAAAGCCAAAAATACAATACCTGAAGGTCTGCAAAGCAGACACGGTCGCCATAGGCACGATCGCCATAAGGCAGGCACAATCGCCATCGGCACAATCGCCATAGGGCAGCCGCAATGGCCGTAAGCCCTGGAGATATGCAGTCAGCCAGACAATAAAGTGGAGGAGCAGCTTGTTCTTGGCAGGCTAATATGCAGTCACCCACTCAACCCAGCCCAGATTGGGGAGGAGTGACTGCATATACTAATAGCCTGAACATGTGAACGATACCAAAGATGCCAGCCATAGATGGATGGTGACCCACCATACAGGATATCAACCCTGGCTGATACAACAGCGGGTTGCCCTGTATCTCTAAAGTGGGCCACACTGGCTGACATCTTGGGCTCCCCTACCAACTAGCAAAACTACATACAAAAGTACTAATGCATACTAATAAAATGCGGGTGTTGGTACTGCATTTTGGCCAAAACGCATAGGCTGACGGGCCGCGCCGAGGCCACACCGCTTCCGTCAGTACCTACGCTAACTCACTATAAATTACATAAAATCACAGAGGTGAGGGGGAAAAAAAACCAAAGACATTCACAGAAAAAGCCAAAAATACAATACCTGAAGGTCTGCAAAGCAGACACGGTCGCCATAGGCACGATCGCCATAAGGCAGGCACAATAGCCATCGGCACAATATATAGAAAAGTTGGATGCTTGACCAGCAAAATGACAATAAGACAATAACAACACTCAGACACATACACACACGGGCGAAACTCTCTACAATTGGGTCTATAATTAAATCATTGTTCGACCCCCCCCCCCCCCCCACAACAAAAATAATCTAATGCTCCAGATGATTGGTCACTAGAATATCTACATGCTAGAAGCACTGTTATAAGATCAGATTTCTGGACTTCCAGAGCATGATCTATTTTTGCTGAATAAAGAGCATAATATATGCTCAAAATTAATTATCAGCTCAAGCTCAAATTGCTGACTTGACACATTTCACCACAATTCAAGCAGATCTTCAGGAGATTAGAGAGCTTATTAAAGGAGAATTCCACTCGTCTAGCAAGAATTGAATTTGGTATTTAGACTGTCAAAAATAAGGTCTGAGAACATTGCTACAAGGATAGTTGCAGCAAAGAGTATATGTAGGGCACAATTGCCTCGTTCGCCCAATACCAATCTGGGGGATCAAAACCGAAAGGGTGTCTATATTGATGTATGATAAACAGGGATAAATGGCCTAGTGAGTAACTGCGCAATGGAGTCCTAATCCGCGCAATGTATGTGTTCCCTGGGAGCACAACATGCTTCTCTCAAGAAGGCAGATGCTACTTAGGAGATGCTGCCCAGCTTCAGGATAGATCACTGTGATAGTTCAAGGAGTGAACTAGGAGATCTCCCCACCAAAAGCTATTCATGCGCTGTCTCGCTAAAACCACCAGGTTATTTCTTATACTGGCCTATACCACACAGTTTAGTATTTTCTCAGTATAGATCAGAGAATACCCTTTAGGAGAAACATTCCCTACAGATTCAGATAAAAAAGAAATTGCAAAACCAGTGGCCTTGATGGTAGACCCTGGTTGATCTGCTGAAATGATCCCTCACTGGGACCCGGAAAATAGCCCGGACAGCAAGTCTTAGGCCCCTAACAGCAGTGCCTGTTGGAGAGATGATGACTGGCAGGGTGTGACCACAAACCTTCCTGGAGGAGGAGAGAAGAACTTGATTCTATATGCCTTTGTTATAAGGCGCAGAGCCCAAGGGTTAGAAATCACCTCTTCCCACTTAGAGGCAAACAGACAATCTACCCCCTACTTTCTGAACGCGAGGCCTCAATAGGCCTGCAGGTGGAATCTCATACCTTCCTCACTTAGGATAGGACCAACGTCCGGACTTTCCTTTTTTCTATATATCCTTTCGATGGAGGGTTGGCTGGGGGAGAACGCCTGAACGGCCTCTCTATCGGGAACCCGTGACTCTTGTCAGACAACTCCCAACAGGGATTCCAGAAGCAGCACAAAAATGTGATGGCCTTGAAAGGCTAACGCACAGAGTCTATTTTTAGATGGTCTATCTACAGACCATGTGTTAACCCAGACAACCCTTCTGGCTGTAGTGGATATTACTGCTGAGCGGGCTCCGAAGCGGATGGATTGCCTTGAGGCATCCGCCAAAAATCCCATAGCTAGCTGGGGAAGGGGCAGACAATTGGCAATGTCCTCTCTGGAAGCTTTTAGGGAGATTAAGGTATGGAGCTGATCCAACCAAATCACCCTGGACCTAGCGACTGACGTTGCTGCAATATTAGTCTTAATTGTAAGGGTCGGAGACCTCCCACGCTTTTTTCATGGTCCCGTCAACTTTAGCATCTAGAGGTTTCCGCAGGTTAGAGGCGTCCTCGAACGGCAAAGTAGTTCTTTTGGATACCCTGGCAACTGCTAACTCCATTTTAGGTGTGATTTAGAAGAATCCCGTATCTTCGAAAGGAAAAAGCAACCTATCCCTAAACTCCTTAGTGAGGGGGAACTTTTCCTCGGCATGGCTCCATTCCTACAGGATCAGTTGCTTCAGGATTTTATTAACTGGAAATGTGGGCTTATGCTGGGATTGTAGACCCCGGAACATGTCGTCCTGGATTGAATGCGGCTGTGAAGTTTCTTCTTCCACCTGCATGGTACTACGTATTGCGCCTAGCAGCTGTTCCATGTCGGAGATGGAGAATAAATCCTTTTTATTCTCATCCAGAAATGGCATAATTTCTGAGTGAGATCCCTCCAGGAGGTCATCCTCAGAATCCGAACCTCTTCTATGGACGCTGGTCTTGATCTCTTAGCTGGACCCACCGGCCAAAGGGGGAGGATGGACAAGGAAGTTTCTATTTCCTTCAGATTTTTTAAAAATCTCCTGCTTTCCCATGGGACCTGTCGTACAATCGGAGTGACAGTCCCGGATGTGCCACAGATCAGACGGCTTCGATTGACTTTATTGGAAGCCGTCCCTATGGGATCCACGGCAAAATGGAGCATGCTGCGATTTGCTTTCCAGACTGGAAGGTCCAGAAAACAAACTTGCATGCTTTTAATTAAGCTGTGGGCGCCCATAATTGTCTATGGGTGGCTTGAACTCCAGGTCATCTGCGCGAGTGCCCTACGTGGATCTCGGAATTCAAACCCGCCCGTGGACGTGAGCCCTAACACTGTAAGAAAAGAAAAAATTGATATGTTTTCTGTCCCTGCGATCATAAAAAAAATAATAAAAGTTTAACAATATAGTCTATGCACCCAAAAATGACACCAATAAAAACTAGTTTGTCACGCAAAAAACAAGACCTCATACAGCCATGTTGACAGAAAAATAAAAAAGTTATGACTTTTGAAAAGTGGAGATGAAAATCCCCAAAAAATCGTTGCGTCCCCAACACCAACATAGGCAGTTGTTAGGCATAGGCATAGGCTATTTATCCTTTCATTGGAAATTGTTCTACAAATGGGACGGTAGAACAATGACATCCAGGGAGTAAAATTATAAAAACAGTTGCCTTTGCAGATTACATTTTATTTGTTTTAACCAACCCAGAACAAAGCCTGTCAAAAGTCTACTGCATTTTGCAATCATACGGCGCCATCTCAAATTTTAAAGTAAATGTATCTAAGTCAACTGTACGCAATATCACCCTTCCTACAGCTGTCGTAAAAAATCTCCAAAGGTCTTCACAATTTAAATGGGTTCAGATACTCAATGAAACCCACATTGAGTATCTAGGGATTCAAATCACAAAAAATCTTGAGCACTTATACGAAAAGAACTTTGCCCCTCTCATAAAAGAAAATACATTCCTTTTGCAAACATGACTTACCTTTTCTCTCCTGGTTTGGACGGAAAAACTTACTGCAAACGTACATTATCCCCAAAATATTGTACAAAATACAAATGATACCAATCTATCTCCCAAATTCCGTTTTCAAGCACATAAAATCCATTTTCTCCAGATTTATTTGGAAACACAGAAGACCTCGATTAGCTCACAGTCTCTTGGTTCAGAGGAGGGAGAGAAGTGACATTAATCTTCCAGATATGTCTCAATACTACAAATCAATCCAATTAAATAGATGGCTGGAAATTATAAAACCCTTGAAAAATCGAATTGTGAGATCGCGACATCTGGCTTCCTATGGACCAACTTTATTAGGGACTTCTGGTATCCTTCATGGAAAATCTATAAAAGATACTCTTGTGATCCTCTTTTGGGATTTATTATTATTTTTATGCTAATATGAGTAAAAGCATAAATAAGTGTGTAACATTTTTTTTACATTTTTATTTTTTGTACATTATGCAGCACTGATGATCGCTACGATAAGGCATGGCAGGATTTCTCTCCTGCCATGCCTTATCACTTATTACAGCAATCTTAGGCAATGGCAATTCAGGACGCCGGTATCTGGCGTCCTGTTGCCATAGCAACCAGCCGGGTTCTCTGCGATAACCTCACAAGAGCCGGCTGAAGTCAGAGATCTTGGCAGGGAAGGGTTTAACAGCGGGGGGCGCATCTCCGGGAGGCCGGCTACTAGTGACAGCCGGCTCCCGCTGCGGGATAGCGCAAGATAACCTATGATTTTGCGCTATCCATATGACATAAGGGTACGTCATTTTGCGGGAAGTACCCAGCTCCCATGACGTACCCTAACGTCATGGGGAGGGAAGGGGTTAATGTATATCGGGTTTGTCTCCAATGGAGATTGATTTCATGCCACATGTACTTTTGAATCACACATGATTCCCCTCACTCTCCTCTTCCCCCCACCCTTTATTTTTCTTCCACTCTCCCTCTCCCCACACCTTGAGAAAAATGGTAAACTTTCTATTGTAAACTACATTCAAGTTATTTGTACAAGCTGTATCAGCAACGCGTCTAGTGCTGGAATTAACCTGTACGCTTGTTATCTCAATTTAAAAAAAAAAAGAATATTAAAAAAAAAAACATCTTGGTTCTAGCACTGATTTTTGAGCTCATTATAGACATTTTTTTTAAACATGACATTACGTTCACACTCTTTCTTAAATAAGGTCATCTCCACCAGGACAGGAGTCTCATGGCCATGTATAGGAATTTAAAAAAAAAATGTTTTTGGTTCCTTTCCCCCCCAAAGAAGTAATGTCACTCTTGTCCAAAAGCTTGAACACAAAAATCATTTTGTATATAATGACATGCTAAAAGTCACGGGACTGGAACTAATCATGTAGGATCCCCTCTAGCCCTGTAAAATGCATCAACTTGACGTGGCATTGATTCCATAATTGAATGGAAGTCATCTTGAGGGATATTGCGTCATGAGATCTGGATAGCACCCACAGCTCTATGGTATTTGTAGGTGCAGGAATATTGGGTACAAATGGACCTCTCCACCACATCCCATAAATACTCGATTGGGCTCTTATCTGTGAATGTTCTGGTCACACCATTTGTAGGAACTCTCTAGAATTCCTTATACATTGTGGGGGTATATTAAGTCCATGAAAGGTTTGCAAATGGTCACCAAGGAGTGAAACGTAGTGGACACCAGTCAATGATGTGTTTAGGCAGAGCTGTGTATCCAACCCATACTATAACAACACACCCCACACCATTAGGAAACCAACAGTAGCTTACAGAGTGCTTTGTTGACAGTTGGGGTTTGTTCCTTCATGGGGTCTGTGCCACACACAGACCCTACCTTAAGATAGAAACAATTGGTACTATAACTCACCGGACCACGCCACATGTTGCTCGTCCCTCTAGAGCCCAGTTAACAACCTCATGCACCCAGGTGAGGTGCTGTGTCTGGTGTGGTGGAGACAACAGAAGCACTGTGGTGATACTCTTTTTCTCCCAATCCCATGCGCTGACCTGCATACGTGTGTGGGACCTCCTGCATTGAATGTGGATGTGATTTTTCTGCTAGAGTCTCTGTTTGCACAACCAATTCTAGTCAGCTGCAGCCGGTCATGTTCATTGAGCACCTATGGGCAGCCACTGTGCCGTCCACTGCAAGGGGTAATGCCTTCTATGACATTTTTCTGGTGTACACATGATACTGTGGATCAAGAAATGTTAAGACCACACAACTTTGGGAATGAAATGTCCTATCCTTCTGGTATAATGCATCGTTCGAACTCCAATATTTCATGTCGTCATGCATATGCTGGCCAGTGTAAAACCTTACCCACAAGATTACACCTCACAACATATATAGTTTTGGACATTTTTAAGCCACTTCATAATCAATTTATATATGTCTCTTATGTGACTTATGGCATGTCTATGTAGATCTTGTAGTTAGGTAATTCTTATGGCACCCTTGTTCCTAATATAGTGTTTCGCCAAAAATAAGACCCGTCTTATATACATTTTTGCACCAAAAGAGGAGCTAGGTCTTATTTTCAGGGGATGTTTTGTTATACTTAGCAGGCTCGTTCTAGGTCCCCGAGGTTGAAACGCGTCCAGTGTCCTCAAGTTCTTTAACTGAGTTGTATGCTCTTTTATTAATAAAGGTAACCTTTTACTGGTAGAAGCTCCCCTCCATGTCTTTTTTTCTCCCCTTGTTTTAGGTCCCTCCCGCTGTTCTCCAGAGCTGTGCTGCTGTCCTTGGCTGCCCACAGAAGATCACTTCCTAGTTACGGGAGTCATAAATACCACCTCCAGGAAGTGATGGCTCTGATTGGTTATCGAGGGATGCTAAGCCAATCAATGCAGCACTCGATGAACCAATGCAATGACTGGGATTTGTTTTTCAACCGCTGCTCAGCCAATCAATGCAGCGCTTGATGAACCAACCACAGCCATCACGTCATAGAGGCAGGATTTATGAATTGGCTGAGCTGTGGCATTACCGAGTCTGCACGGTAATGTTTTTTTTTTTTTTATTAATGTAATTCTGCTAGGGCTTATTTTCAGTGTAGGGCTTATATTACAAGCCCCCACCCCCTGAAATCCAGAAGAATCATGGTAGGGCTTATTTTTAGGTTAGATCTTATTTTCAAGGAAACAGGGTATGTTCAGTGCCACTTGTGGCCCTTTTGCTCACCCGCCTCTATTCACATTAAATAGGCTGTCATTCATGTACATGGGCCGATCCTCGTCTGGTTTTTATGTGTGAAGAAACCTAAGCGATGAACGATAAATAAATTATTGTTCGTCGTTCGGTCACAGTATGTATTTACATTGAATGATAACTGATCAGATTTCCGCGATCCAGCGAGAATCTGAATGATTATTGGCCCCCATAGTGAACCATTTCTTATTGGCTGGCCTGTATATTAGCATGAATCAATGGTCACATTAAGCTAGATCTTCTAGTGAGTCCACACCTGGAATACAGTATTCAGTACTGGAGGACTCAGCTACAAAAATACATTTATAAAATGGAACAAGTGCAAAGACAGTCTACAAAAGTGTGGGAAGGTCTTAAGATTTGTGCTGATCAGAAAAGACCTAGAGTTTCTGGTACTTTTACAAGGGCCAACTATCATCCCAGTTACTCAAAAGAGATATGCACACTGTGCGTGTGAATGCGTGCGCTTTTTGCACTTATTTACATTTTGATTTAATTATAGCTAGTGCCTTCTATAATCACTTTAATTGTATGTGTTCACACCTTTGTATGTATTGTTTCACTTGTCACTTTTTTGTACTGGGTGTGCATTATGCACTTTACTTTTTGGAACAATTTTTGTTGGTCTGTATACCGTATTTTTTGCTCTATAATACGTGCCTGATGATAAAACACACCTAGGTTTTAGAGGAGGAATATAGAAATAAATAGAAAAATATATATTTTGAACTTGTCCTGACCAGGCAGTGATGGTGGTTATACAGGAGGAATAAAGAGCAACAGTACCGCCTTGGAATGAAGATCTTGTATAATAAGGACCCCTCTAATTGGTCTTTATGTCTGAGAAACAGGGCAAAGACTGAAAGCGAAGATGAGATCTCATCACCACACAATTAAACACAGAAAAAGAGAATTACCTGTGGCTGAGCACTTCTCTAACCATGGACATGACATAGGAGATATGAGAGTTTTGATATTGAAGGGTGGTTTCAAGTCGCAAAACCACAGAAGAATTTCGGAATATAAATTGATAACAACCTTTGACATGCTGAATACTGGGTTAAATAATTCCCCAGGATTTATGCGTGAATGGGAAGTGTGAGACATTTATTATACAGATAAGACCCCCATCAACAGTAATTCAGGGACCATAAACTTTCACTCCCTTATCAGTGTGCGGATTGCACACGTGGGAGACCTGCACGGCCTCATGTCCACGGCACATGTGGATTTTTCATGCCTATATCCGCAGTGGATTCACTGCTAGTCGTCGTTAAAAGGATTTTTTTTATTGCTTGTGGGAGATCGTGGATTGCATTTTTATCCAGTACAGATGTACACAACTCCACCTCCCCAGCCTTTTCCCTACCTCCCTAATTGATTTTAACCTTCAAATCTGCAGTGCATCCACAAATGTATTTGCGGATGCACTGCGGATCCTAAGCTCTCATAGAGATGAATGGAGCCACATCCGCACGTCATCCGGGATAAAATAGAGGATGATGTGAATTATTATCCACACGTGGCATCCGCAAATAATTTAAAATCAAATCCGCAGGTTTTAAATGAAGTGCGGATGCCCAATGCTTCTCTATGGGCAGCTTGAGCTTCAGATCACCTGCGCAAATTCTGCAAATCAAATCCGCCCGTGGACATTAGGCCTAAGCCTATTTTTTCAAATCTGAAATGTCAATTTGTGTTGTAACAACTGTGGAATACTATTAACTATTCAAGTGAGTCTAAGATTTTTGTGTGACACATTTTACTTTATATCCATGTTAAACTTCCATCAGTATGTTTTTGCATTTATTAAAAAAAACACTAAGTTTTAGAGAAAATTTGAAAAAAAAAATGTTTAAAAATTTGACATTTTCTGCTTGCTTAATAAATAACATTTATCATATGTCCATGTTTCAACATCATTTTCTAACTGTCCTTTTTACTTTTTCCTGGCTTATAGAGCGTGGCAGCAATTTTTTAATTTTGGGAAAACATTCTCAAGCGCAATTTTTTTTCTGGGAATCTTCCTATAAATCGCTCCACTATAAAAAATTGCGCCCCTCAAAGTATTCCAAACCACATGTTGGGAAGTTTATTAACCCTTTAGGTGTTTCACAGGAATTAAAACAAAGTGGAGGTAGAATCTAAACATCTATTTTTTTTTTCTGCAGATTTTCCATTTTTAATCTTTTCTGTATCGCAGCTGAAGAAAAAAAAATATTTGTGAGGCCTCGTTCACATGGGTGACACTGCATCACCGCGAAAAAGATCGCAGCAAAATCTCATCACTGGTCTGTGCGATTTTTGCTGTGGTTTCTCGTGGTGATATCCTGACTTTGTAGCACAGCATGGGAGTATTTTCAGGGAAGGGGATGCGGGGGCTTGAAATATAAGCCCTACCCCGAAGTAACCCGTAACTGAAGAAAAAAAATTTTTTAAATATCATCCATCATTTAGACACGCTGTCTATGGCTCCGCTGCAGCTTCTTCCCGGGTTCCCCGAACTTGGTCGTCTTCTGGCCGGAGATTAAAAAATCCCCACCTCCTGGAAGCGCTGGCTGTGATTGTCTCCGACACTTAGCCAATCACAGCCGGAACTCGATGAATGGTTGTGATTGGCTCATCGAGTGCTAGCTGTGATTGGCTAAGCGTCAGCCAATCACAGCCAGCGCTTCCAGGAGGCAGTGATTTTTTAATCCCTGACCAGAAGATGATGAAGAGAAACAGTGTCGGGACCCGTGTAGAAGCTGCTGAGAGCACTTGTAAGGTGATGTATGTGGATTTTTTTATTTTTCCCTTCAGCTAGAGCTTAGTTTAGACTTCGACAGTAATATTTCCTACAGTCAAAGTTGCACTGCACCGCACGAAAATTGCGTTTTTGTGTGATGCAACACAGAGGAAGCCTGCATAGTGAAACATGGGCTACAAAACCTCATGAGTCGCGTGTCAGGTTGTCGCATGCTACAAAACATCGCATGTGTGAATTAACTCATATGAAAGCATGGGCTTCTCATACATGCAATTTGTAGCATTGTAGCAACGCTACAAAATTGCGCAACTTTGTCGCTTGTATGAACGAGGCCTTAGCCTGTATATGCAGTTTTTAAAAATATACCACATGACCCTAGTTTATAGCAATAACTCAAAGACAGGCCTCAGAAATGAAGGAGCACCTTGTGGATTTTGGAGTCTCCCTTGTATTGGGACATTTACCAGGCACCATTTCCAGTCTGCTCATATGGTGAACTTTGACACTTTTTTTGTAGAAATATGTGGCTAAGCCACATATTTTTGCCACACACATTTGGTCCTATCAGTGGACAAAATCTGCATGCAGAATTTGCATGTAATTCTGGATATACACAGAATGACATTGGAAATTCTGCACCTGGATTTTGCCTATTTACAGGTCTAAATCCATGTGTGAATTTGTTCCAGAAATATTCAGCATGTGAACAATCTCAGCCATGTGAACATACCCTCACTATATGTGTTACTGGGTGTACATGCCTTTCCCCCCCCCCACGACAGACTGTGAGGAGATGGAGATGGCATGAACGATCATAAAAGTTTTTGTTTGCAATAGTTGTTGATGGCACAATTGCCGAATGCAAATGTTGCTTATAGTGACGTTTACACAATTACTGCCTAGAGCACTGCCAAGCCTTGGTGTTCACTAATGTGAACTGTGCTCCCCAAGGGTGCATGCACATTAGTGGATTTGCATTGCGAAATCTGGTGCGGGCATCCGCCTCTGGGTTCCGCAGCAAATACTGCCCATAGCATGCTATGGAAAAGTGATTTTTCATGCACATGAGTGAAAACTAATTGCAGTTTCCACTCGCGGAAGAGAAAAATACAAAACCCAGCATGCCCCATTTTTACGGCGACAACTAAGCGATGATGGAGGAAAAGCAAAGTTTAAAAAAAATCTGTACTGCACATGTCCGACAGCTCACCGTGTGGACCATCCGCAGTACAGATAAAGTGAAAAGAAACCAGGTAAGTGCGGACACCCAGATGGCCTGGGTGTCAGCACGTTAGTGCTGCAGGAGCCGCTGCCCCCAAAAAGCCGGTCCTCATGACTGGGTGCACCGGCCTCCAGATTGTCAATCTCCAGCCCAATGTACCCTTCAAAGACACTCCTCAATGTGTTGCCCAACCAGTCAATCACCAGTTGTAGGCGTATACCATGTGTGCGTGACTGAGCGGAGCTAGAGGTAATGCCCAGGTCATGCCCACAGCTTCCGATTGTCTGCGGGACACACACACCTTCACTGAGCTGCCGAGAGAGAGACAACTTCGTGGAGGCGTGGCAAAGCGGGACATCTGTATCTAGCATCCTGTTGCCACAGCGACCCGTCGGCCCTCCATGATTTTTATCGTGGGGGTCCGATGACCTAACAGATGGAGCGCGTACTCCCTCTGTGAAACCTTTCACACGCTCTAATCTACATAGATCGCAGAATGTAAGGGGTTAACAGCGAGGGTCACTGCTCCGATGCACCCCCAAGCTGATACAGCGGGAGGCCAGCCATCACTGACAGCCAGCTCTCCTGCCGCTGCTGGAGCTCATCAATGTCTGGGCTGATGGCAAAGCAGGACGCCTGTATTTGGTGTCCCGTTTCCATAGCAACCTGTCGGGCCTCCGTGATTTTATTTATTTTTTAATCGCGGGGGGTCTGATGACAAAAAACAGAGGAAGCTCCCTCCCTCTGTGAAAACCCTTTACACACCTCGATCAAAATCGATTGCAGCATGTAAGCAATTACCGGCGTCCCTATGATGCACAGAAATCTCTTCAGCTCGGTCAAGCTGGGTACGCCACGGGCGATCGGGAGCTCCTGGTATTAGCTCTAGCTCAGCCTGGGCACCCCCACGCTCTCGGTGTTGACATATTACACTAATACTGATCTCCTTTATATCAATATAACGTTCTATCACCTATTTTGGATAGCATTCTGTAACATCTAATCCTAATCGGTAGTATAAGGCTGGTCTCTCATGACTGTATTTGAATTGCAGATTCCGCCATTGCCGTCCACGGTAAAATGCGGGCAAGGAAAGGCATTTATTGCAGAATTTTCATTCACACTTGTGGGTATGAATTGTGTATTTCGCGAGTGGAAGAAAATTTGCAGCATGCTGTTTTTTAGTACGGATGCCATCCAGTGGTGGAATCGCTTGGAAAGTGCTATGAGAGTACATAGGTCTCTCCTAACTGTAGTGTTATAACTAATATATTTATACATAACCTTTTTTTTCGTTCTTTTCTGCTGTATTAGAAATACAAACTTCCTTTCTGTATTGTCAATATGAACAATGCCGACACATTTTCTAAGGGCCCTTTTACATAAGAAGATTGTCTAGCACAGAAGCGCCTGACAGTCAGCGATAATCGCTCCATGTACTTTCACACAGGAGCAAGGATCGCTCAGTGAATGGAGGTGGAATGATCTCCAGCTACCCGCCTCCATTCACAGCAATTGGCAGTTGTTTATAGATGAAAGGCTGCCCATTTACACAGGCAGATCGTCATTCAGTTTTTATGCCTGCATAAACTGAACGATAAGTGAATGAATTATCATTCTTCGTTCAGTCGCTGACAGCATTTACACTGAGCGATTGGACCATTTAAAAGGGCCTTTAGTCTGTAAGATTTTCTGCATGTTCCTGAAACAGACTTAGAGAAATCCTGCCGAGAATGCAGAGGCTCTGATCTGTTCTACCTTCGACCACGAAATGACCAAAAGGGTAGGTCTTAACCGCTTAGTGACGAAGCCTGTTTGCACCTTAGTGATGGAGCCAAATTTTAGAAACCTGACGTGTCACTTTAACATAGAATAACTCTGTAAAGGTTTTGCATATCCAAGAGATTATGATATTGTTTTTCACCACATATTGTACTTCCTTTAGGTGGTAAAAATAGACCAATATACATAAATTCTATTTATTAAAAGTGCCAAAATTGGGAAAATTATTTATTTTTTTCACAATTTCAACTGCAATATCTCAAATATGTGCAAACCTACTGTACAAATTTTCGATAAGATATATATATTTGTACAGTATGTTATATCTGTTTACTTTATTCTGGGCGCACATTTGAAAAACATTTTTAACCCCTTCTGGTCCAGGGCATAAGTTTACGTCCTGGCAGCGGGGTACTCTCCTGCAACAGGGCGTAAACTTACAGAGTGGGGATAGCGCGAGATCATAAGTGATCTCGCACTATCCCGCAGCGGGAGTCTGCTGTCAGTCATAGCCAGCCTCCCGCTGCAACAGCGGCAGTGCATCGAAGATGCAACCCCCACTGTTAACCCCTTCCCTGCTGTGATCTATGTAGATCGCGGCATGGGAAGGGTTTACAGAGGGAGCACTCTTTCTCTGTGACGTCACCGGGCTCTCGCGATATAATTAATCAGAGAGCCCGACTGGTTGCCATGGCAACAGGACACCAGATACTGGCGTTCTGTATTGCCATAGCCTGTGATCGCTGTATAAGCGATGAGGCATTGCAGGGCAGTAGCCCTGCAATGCCTTATCACAGGGATTATCAGTGCTGTGCTGTATGTCCCCCAGAGAGAGACAAATGGTGGTGTAAAAAAAAGATAAGAAAAATGAACAAAAAAGAAAAATGCAAAAAAACCCTTTTTAATGCTTTTTCTCATATTAGCATAAAAAAGGTAAAATAAATATTAAAATCCCACGTGTTTGGTATAGTCATGTCCCTAACTACGCATACAATAAGTTGCACATGCTTTTGACTGTGCACGGAAAAAAAGCATTTTAAAAAAAAACTGAGGCAAAATACTAAAAATCCCTAAAAACACCCCAAAATGGTACCAATAAAAACTAAGCTGATCTCACAAAAAATAAGCCCTCATAGAGCTCCGAACATAGAAAAATAAAAAAGTTACACGATTTTGAATGCAGCAATTTAGAAAAAAAAAGATTTACAAAAAAAGGGATTTTTTGCAGAAAAGTGGAAAAACCTAAAACAAAGTAAAAATTTTGGTATTGTTGTAACCATACCGGCCTGCAGAAAAAATGGATTGTGTCATTTATGCTGCATGACTAACGCTTTAAAAAAAAATCTATGGCAGAATTGATACTTTTTCTCTCCCTGTTGTCATAAAAAAAAAAAAAAAGTTTTACGATATAGTCTATGTGCCCAAAAATGGCACCGATAAAAACTACAGTTTGCCACAAAAAAAACAAGCCCTTATACGGCCGCATCGACTGAAAAATAAAAAAGTTATGACTTTTGAAAAATGGAGAAGAAAATCCGCCAAAAATCGTTGCGTCCTTTAACCCAAAATAGGCCATGCCCTTAAGGGGTTAAAAAACCTAAATATCCTGCAGGTTTCACACTGATCACTAATAAGCTGATTCTTCCTGTCTGTAGAGAAAACATTTCAGCAGTCAGCAGTCTCGTTATCATAGCCAAGATCATAATGAAACGTAATACCTATAGATGTAAATAACATAGTATGTCCCATTCACAATGGATGATGGACACAACTTATTTACTCAACCTCCCTGCAGAGGAAGCTCTGCAAAAATAACAGTATACTTAGAACAGTCTCCCATACAAGTCGATGGGTCAGTTCCTGTCTATTGTGTGAATGACCCATAAGGCTGCTGTAAAGCATATCTCTGCAGTTCAGGCAAGATGGCAGCCCCCACAGTGATGTACAGATGGAAAAAAAAGCATTGTAAGTATCATATAATTGTTTTTCATTTCTTTCTCTGCAGTTGTGTAAACATGTTGAATTGGGAGGAGGGTGAACGAGAATCAAAAGGAGCAGAAGACCATGCTGCTGAATCCATGGCTGCCGATATGGATCCCTGGATAATTTTTGATGCTCGTAAGACTCCACGAGCAGAGTTTAATGAGTGGTTAGAAACGTACCGTCCTTCCAGGGTCTCTCGTTTTGGAAACCCAGAAGAAGGATCTGGTCCAGTTGGGTGGATAGCTGTATATGGCCCAGGCTATTACCCACAGATTGAAGGTGGCAAGGACCTTCAGGATGCCTGGGAAAAGCTCCAGAGTACAGGACGCAGGGTTAATTATGAACTTGTACGTGAGTTAGCGCTTAATTATGGAGTGACATCTGGAAAATGGCTTATGCATTTAGATACTGGATTTAAAGTTGACCATGCCTGGCGTGGAATAGCTACTGCAGTAGTAGAAGGTCAGCTTAATGTAGCTAAAGTGAGCCCTCACCATCCCGAAAGTAAGCATGTTATATGTGTATATACTCAAGACTTCACAGATGAAGAAAGTATCATGCAGACAGATGCTGTAATTCGAAGTTCAGGTGTAAAATGTTTGCTGACCTACAAGCCAGATGTGTACAGCTATTTAGGCATTTACAGAAACAATCATTGGCAGATATGTCCCACTATCTATGAAAGCCGATATGATTTGGAATGCATCCCGCGACGATCCAGAGTTACCAATAAGGTAACCAACATAGAAGTGACATAAATGTCATATTGCTGTATAAAAGTTCTTTTGAAATAATTTTGACCGTGTCGCAACTGAATATAATTTATATTACTGCTTATGCATAACTTTTGGCCTGTTCATTTATTGATTTTCTTCGACCATCCATTAGTATTATACTTGTAATCTTAAGTGAATATTTTTAATTTCCTTTTGTGAATGTGTTTAATACAAATTTGTGTGAATATGTTTATATGTCTGAATTATGTTGTTAATGTGTATTAAAAGAAGTCTATGTGATTCTCTTTGCTTGGAACACAATTTTTATGGCTGAGTTAAAGGTTAGCACGTGCAAAACTGTTGTAGGTAAATTTGACTAAATGGCTCGTATAAGCTGCATCTGTCACAGTGTGAGTTGGACAGCGCCTCGTTGCTACGTGAAAATATAAATAACAATCAAATTTATAAGTGAGAAGAAAGGAGACTCGCCTGGTGCCAAGCAACTCCCCCATTAGAGAAAACGGGAACCCCCCCCCCCCCCCCCCCCACGCTAGCACCTGAGCTCCCGGCAGGCTCAAATACTGCGATTCCTCAATCCCATAGACGATCCATAGAACATGGAGCAGCAAACGGGAATGCCCCAAATTGAAATTAACATTGGGAAAATTGCGAATAGGAAGTAATAAAAAGTCCTTATGCGCTCGTGCTGTGAGGAAGTTGTAGTGAAACACTGGTTAATGTTACAGTAATAGTTAGATGTAGGAGAATTTTTTAGAGCAATCAATTAGAAAAAGACCCCTTCCCTCAGGATCAAGGAAATGGCTGATGATCCAGAAGATTATACCAAAATTATTTTAATCTTGCTTATATCACATGCACCAGAATAAAATTCAAAATAAATGCAATGCGTTTTGGCGTATACAAACACCTTTCTCAAGCATATGGGACTAATATATATATTTATATTACACACCATTCATAGGTTCACCTGAAGTGATTCTGACTGAATTCACGGCAGGGACGCTGGGCGCACTGTTGACGTCATCCTGGCATCTCTAGTGGTCGTGTGACCTAGATAGATGCCCACTAGGATAAAGGAAAGCCTGTGGTCCCGTCTGCGAGCCGCATGATAAATATATGACGTCAGCAGTGCGCAGTACCAAAGTTCTCACTTGATACTTCAAGATCGGAAATACCATGGGGAATCTGAGGGTCCTCATCATTTTCTCCAGCTAATAGCTGTAGAGGAAAAGTTAGGCATTCGTTATCAATGTCCATATTAACAGGGTTGTCTGGTGTAGGCCAGCCATCCCTGGTGCTACATCAGTCTCTTTCACAGAGGACGTTGCCTTTTCCCACAATTGCTAAAACGGGAAAGTTTTGTCTCAATATCGCTTGGTGCATCAATTTGTCGACCGTCCCCACCACTGTCTCAATGGTAGCCAATTCTACGAGGTAATTTTTAATGTCACCGTGGATGCACAAAAGGGCTTATACGTCAACCTGGTTTACCTTTATGCGACACATCTGAGGCTCCACCTCCAGTACAGGGGAGGCAGTATACGCAGGCTCGTACACTCCATATGCACACTCCATCAGCTTGGAGCTTAAGAGGCAATGGGCTGAGACATGTCCCAGCTCCTGGCATCTCCAGCACTGCAATAGTTCATGTCTCCTGGGCAGGGAGTTTGGTCTAAGACTGAGAAGATCTCTGCTTATTTAACCCTGGACCCTGGGATGTTCCCACAACAACCCAGGCCTCTATCCTGATGCATTAACCTTCCTCTAGTAGGTGATACCGACTTACCCAGTGCAGACCAGGTGCCCGGGGAAGGGGTCTGGACAGTCGAGATGTCACTGAGGTAATGTTACATGAATATGTGCCTTTTGACAAGGTCCACTAACTGGTTAACGTCTTTGAGGTCCCCATGTCCAACCCTGCGCTGCATCTCTACCGGTAGGTCCCTGACAAATTGGTCAACAACTACTTTCTCTTCTCTCTTAGCCACCCTCTCAAATATTGTCGTTTTCCAATGTCTTCTTTTGCAGAGATTGCTGCACCGCCTTTCTTGCCCCAGCTACTTCAGAAACCCCCTCCTTTTTTAAAGCGGGTGCTTTAGTATGGTGTTGGTCAGCCGAAACATTCATGTCATTGCCCCTAGCAATCATGCACTGCCGACATCAACTCCACCAATTGTGACTCTGATATACGATGTACAATCTGCACAGAGTGTATAGGAAACAAACAAAGATTGTGTAGACACAAAACAGACTGAGGGAGCTTCGCTCACAAATCTCAGACTACTTTATTACATCACACAGAGCTTTATATGTTGGATAGGAAGGCTTAATAAATTCTAATACTTATTGGTTCATCTTATCTTTTAGCTTGGAACAAAGAAAGCATGGAGTATATTTTACTTTCTCTACCAGTTATAAACATATACATACAGGAAGTCAGACAGAGTAGGTATTATTGTATCTTGACGCCACTGGAACTGCTGGGTGGAGAGAAGGCTTAGGCTCTTTGACAGCCAGGTCATGCCTGCAGTAGATGGTTGTCTGCAGTCTGGTGGCCTCAAGATACTACAGTAACCAGTGCCTGAGTTCTCCCTGGTTCCACCCCTACCATCTGCAGTGCATGACAGTGTGGACCCCTCTCCGGCTGCCAGGGAACATTGAGTGCCTGCAGTCGCATGGAGGTGGAAACAGTGGTGCGTGCAGTGGCTGATTTCTCCCTGCTTCCCCCGTAGTGAGGTAGTCCTTGTGCAGTGGGCGGCACCTTACACAATCTCCTTAGGAAAATAAAAGTGTGGTCACAGCGGAAGGGGCCACTCCCAGCGGCACCCGGAAGCTTCCTAAATCCTCCCTGCTAAATGCAAGTGCTGTCGGCGACGGAGGGGGCACTGACTGCAGCCAGCGGCACCTTCCTAAATGCTCCCTGCTAAATCCAAGTGCTCTCGGCGGCGGAGGGTCCAATCACAGCGCCGGACACAACGGCTATGCTGCTAGTATGCATTGCGCCCGGCAACACATTCTGCGGCACAGCTGCCATGCCATAATCGAGCACTAACCTGTCAGCCCAAGGAAAGGGAGAGCCAGTCACTATCTTACATGTTCGGCATCCGCTACCTAATGCAACCTAATAGTCTACACTCGTAACATCCTGCAGCCAATCATCAAATGGGGGCGTGACCTGGCTGTCAAACTGGCTAAGGCTTCTCTCCACCTATCCGTTCCGGTGGCATCAAGATACAATAATACCGACAGAGTGATACTGAGGGGGCAGTGGGGGAACATCTCTGCAGCCAAGCATCCAATTACACTCTGTTCCTAAGCTATCCATATGGGAGACTTATTACAACAGAGTAGGGAGGGGTAGACTGAGTAAAAGAAGGAGGGTGTTAGTGGGTGAATTCCAGTACAGGCTCTTGGTACCTGGTTGCACAGTGTATCTTAGCTACAACTAGTATCACACAAGAAAAGATTAGATACACAGCAGAGCAGACTGCATGTACAGACAATTACATATATACCAAGGGAAGTTAATAAAAGGTAAGTTTAGTATACAGTAGCTACATTTCATTTGTTAGATACTTATTTAGTAACAGAACTATATATATATATATATATCTAATACTAGCGTACCCATCGCGCGTTGCTGCGAAGACAGACATACATACATACATTCGTTTTTATATATCTAGATAACAACCAATCACAGTGCAGCTTTCAAGTTACCTCAGCGGTATAATATATAACAACCAATCACAGCACAGCAGCTTTCATGTTACCTCAGCAGTATAATATATAGCAACCAATCACAGCACAGCTTTCATGTTATCTCAGCGGTATAATATATAGCAACCAATCACAGCACAGCTTTCATTTTACCTCAGCAGTATAAGAAATAGCAACCAATCAGAGCACAGCTTTCATTTTACCTCAGCAATATAAGAAATTGCAACCAATCACAGCACAGCTTTCATTTTACCTCAGCATTCTCAATATCCAGCAATTGTCTTGTGAAACGTTCGGCGGATGCATCATTTTGTAGTTGAACACGCATCCCGTTGCTCGTAATGCCTTTTGCTTTTGTGCTTGAGATGGAGATCAAACGATCTTTGTCTGGGGGGCATAACTGTCGACGATGCCCGCAGGATAGATGTACTATGCCAGTAATCTTCCCAGGACTGTACTCAACAACTTCCCAAAGTTTCATGGCGATTAGATGAATGGTGTAGGAGCGCAAAAAGGACAGACAGACAGACATACATTCCTTTTTATATATATAGATGACATCAGGAAGTGAGAGAATTAGATTCCGTACGTAAAATTTGGACACTAATTATTTTGCACTTAGAATTGAATAATTGATTTGGGACCCATTAGCTTTTCTTATTTATGACATAATCAATGCTCGTGCCAAATTTCAAGTTTCTATGACATTGGGAAGCGAGAAAATTAGATTCCGTACATAAAATTTGGACGCTAATTCTTTGGCGCTTAGAAGTGAATAATCGAGTTGGGACCCATTCACTTTTCCTATTTATGACATAATCAATGCTCGTGCCAAATTTTAAGTTTCTATGACATTGGGAGGTGAGAAAATTAGATTCCGTACGTACAATTTGGGCGCTAATTCTTTGGCGCTTAGAATTGAAAAATCGAGTTGGGACCCATTAACTTTTTCTATTTTTGACATAATCAATGCTCATGCCAAATTTCAAGTTTCTATGATATTGGGAAGCGAGAAAATTAGATACCGTACGTAAAATTTGGATGCTAATTCTTTGGCGCTTAGAATTGAATAATCGAGTTTGGACCCAATAACTTTTCCTATTTATGACATAATCAATGCTCGTGCCAAATTTCAAGTTTCTATGACATTGGGAAGCGAGAAAATTAGATTCCGTACGTAAAATTTGGACGCTAATTCTTTGGCGCTTAGAATTGCATAATGGAGTTGGGACCCTTGAACTCTTCCTATTTATGACATAATCAATGCTCGTGCCAAATTTCAAGTTTTTATGACATCGGGAAATGAGAAAATTAGATTCCGTACGTAAAATTTGGATGCTAATTCTTTGGCGCTTAGAATTATATAATCGAGTTGGGACCCATTACCTTTTCCTATTTATGACATAATTAATGCTCGTGCCAAATTTCAAGTTTCAATGACATTGGAAAGTGAGAGAATTAGATTCCGTACGTAAAATTTGGACGCTAGTTCTTTTGCGCTAGAATTGAATAATCGAGTTGGGACCCATTAGCTTTTCCTATTTATGACATAATCAGTGCTCGTGCCAAATTTCATGTTTCTACCCTATCGGGAAGTGAGAGAATTAGTGGCAATGTTGGAAATCGAACGATCTACGTGGGGGGGGGGCCATAACTGTCGGCGACGCTCGCACACGCCATTTATCATAGGATAGTTGTACTATGCCTATAATCTTCCCAGGAGTGTACTCAACAACTTCCCAAAGTTTCATGGCGATCGGATGAATGGTGTAGTAGCGCATAAAGGACACGCAGACAGACACGCATACATTCAATTTTATATATATAGACTAGCTTACCCGTCGCGCGTTGCTGCGAAGACAGACAGACATTCATTTGTTTTTATATATCTAGATAACAACCAATCACAGCGCAGCTTTCATGTTACCTCAGTGGTATAATATATAACAACCAATCACAGCGCAGCTTTCATGTTACCTCAGCAGTAAGAGAAATAACAACCAATCACAGCACAACTTTTATTCTGCCTCAGCAATATAAAAAATAGCAACCAATCACAGCGCAGCTTTCATGTTACCTCTGCGGCATTATATATAGCAACCAATCACAGCGCAGCTTTCATGTTACCTCAGTGGTATAATATATAACAACGAATCACAGCACAGCTTTCATGCAACCTCAGTAGTATAAGAAGTAGGCACCAATCACAGCACAGCTTTCATGTTACCTCAGCAGTATAAGAAATAGCAACCAATCACAGCACAGCTTTCATTTTACCTCAGCATTCTCAATATCCAGCAATTGTCTTGCGAAACGTTTGGCGGATGCATCATTTTGTAGTTGAACCCGCATGCCGTTGCTGGTAATGCCTTTTGCTTTTGTGCTTGAGATGGAAATCAAACGATCTTTGTCTGGGGGGCATAACTGTCAACAATGCTCGCACGCGCGCCACCTATCATAGGATAGATGTACTATGCCAGTAATCTTCCCAGGAGTGTACTCAACAACCTCCCAAAGTCTCATGGCAATTGGATGAATGGTGTAGTAATGCATAAAGGACAGACAGACAGACAGACAGATATTTATATATATCAGGAAGTGAGAGAATTAGATTCTGTACGTAAAATTTGGACGCTAATTCTTTTGCGCATAGAATTGAATAATCAAGTTGGGACCCATTAACTTTTCCTATTTATAACATATTCAATGCCCGTGCCAAATTTCAAGTTTCTATGTGAGAAAATTAGATTCCGTACGTAAAATTTGGACGCTAATTCTTTGGCGCATAGAATCGAATAATCGAGTTGGGACCCATTAGCGTTTCCTATTTATGACATATTCAATGCCCGTGCCAAATTTCAAGTTTCTATGTGAGAAAATTAGATTCCGTACGTAAAATTTGGACGCTAATTCTTTGGCGCATAGAATCGAATAATCGAGTTGGGACCCATTAGCGTTTCCTATTTATGACATATTCAATGCCCGTGCCAAATTTCAAGTTTCTATGTGAGAAAATTAGATTCCGTACGTAAAATTTGGACGCTAATTCTTTGGCGCATAGAATTGAATAATCGAGTTGGGACCCATTAGCGTTTCCTATTTATGACATAATCAATGCTCGTGCCAAATTTCATGTTTCTATGACATTGGGAAGCGAGAAAATTAGATTCCGTACGTAAAATTTGGACGCTAATTCTTTGGCGCTTAGAATTGAATAATCGGGTTGGGACTCATTACCTTTTCCTATTTATGACATAATCATGGCTCGTGCCAAATTTCAAGTTTCTATGACATTGGGAAGTGAGAGAATTAGATTCCGTACGTAAAATTTGGACGCTAATTCTTTGGCGCTTAGAATTGAATAATCGAGTTGGGACCCATTAGCTTTTCCTATTTATGACATAATCAATGCTCATGCCAAATTTCAAGTTTCTATGACATCGCGAAGTGAGAGAATTAGTGGCAGTGATGGAAATCAAACGATCTACTTGGGGGGGGGGGGGCGCAACTGTCGACGACGCTCGCACGCGCACCATTTATCGTAGGATAGTTGTACTATGCCTATAATCTTCCCAGGGGTGTACTCAACAACTTCCCAAAGTTTCATGGCGATCGGATGAATGGTGTAGTAGCGCATAAAGGACAAACACACAGACACACACGCATACATTCAATTTTATATATATAGATGCTTCAGCCTTCGGGCTGGTAACAGAGAAACAATAGCTTATAAGTCCGTGTACCACAACTCCGTTCTGTTAAGGGAGGGGGTGGATATGACACAATGGCTAGAAATGTCCTCCAAGAATGAGTCCATTTATTCTGACAACAGGTGTAACAGCAGGTTGCAGCAGACACACGATAAAACAGTCTTTATATCAAAAACCCCTCGAAGACATTTAAATATCTGTCCACTAGGGTGCGGCTGGGCAGAAGGGTAAACTTTACTCCCACCAGGTCAGGCGCTCTTCCTGTGATGTCCTCAACTCACTGACACACACTGCCTAACCTGGCAGCCTTTTATGCCCCAGTAATGTGTTTAGTTACTCACAGGTGAGCAACTGGAAACCTACTAGGAAGACCTGGATTGGATTCTACCTCACCCAGTCCAAGTATCTGGGCACGATATATACTCCATCTAGACTCTCCCTTTCACCTGCATTACCAAACCCTGCTTCGTGATACTATCATAACTATATCCATAATCAGGAACAGACTGGTGTATGTGTAATTGCAGATAGTACTAGACTCACAAGTACCAATGGAACGTTTCCACCTATGTATTCGCATAATCATAAAAATTAAAGCTCCATTCCAGCTTAAAAATTTAATTATGGTACTTTGGCTAATGCATACCTAGGTTACCATAGAATACACAAATAACCAATGTGTTTTGCCACTAGGGTGGCTTCCTCAGGGACAGAGTAGTACTGTATGTGTGCACATGGCATATAATTTTAGATATGCATATATATCATGCCCATGTGAATCAATCATGCACCCTATAGTCATCCTGCCTAAATGCCCACGAACGGAATCGCTACTCGTTTCCTGCTGCGGAAAAATGCATGTGAATTCCATAACTATTAGGTTCCATTGAACCTATTAGCTTTCTGCCTGCCAATGCTCACATGCGGAATTCTACCACGGATGTTCTATTTTAGGCAGATTTACGCCATGGGAGCTCTCCATTAATATAGCATTAATGGAGACCGTAGAAATCCGTAATCACTTGCAGGCACTTTTTTTGTTTTTAGTCGCGATACTTTTGTGGCGTAAATCCACGGGCGTATCCCGCGACGCTCATGGGCATGAGCCCTTAGGCATTGAATAAAGTGATAAAATTGATAAAACCTAAAACTGTTGCCTGTAATGGCCAAATAGATTAGTAATAGAGATGAGCGAAATGACTCGTTTAGGGCGTTTTTGCACTCGAGCACCGCTTTTTCTGAGTAACTGACTACTCGGACGAAAAGATGCGGGGGGCGGCGTGGTGGAGCAGGGGGTAGCAGTGGGGAACAGGGGGCATCTCTCTCTCTCCCCACACCCCTCTGCAACCCCCCACTCACCCCCGGCGCCCCCCGAATCTTTTCGCCCGAGTAGTCGGTTACTCGGAAAAAGCGGTGCTTGAGTGAAAAAACGCCCTAAATGAGTACGTTCACTCATCTCTAATTGGTAAGTCTAAAAACATACCTGCCTCTATTTGTAAATAAATTCTTCAAAGATTGAGCCTTTAGTTTAGTTTTTTTTTCTTCATTAAAAAGATCTACTAAAACTCACAACAAAAGATTGATGAAGTTTCTGTGTCAAATGGAAAAAATGGATGGAATCATGGCTTGAAGCATGATGAAGAGAGCTCTCTCAATAGAAACAATAGAAGTGATTAAATGGAGGTGGCAATAGAGATGTAAAGTTGATTATGACTCTGAAATAGGAGTACTGATGACACAGTAGAGGAAAGAAATGCTTTTAAAGAATATCTCCGAGCAGAAAGCCCAGTTATACATAGCAGTAAAAGGTGGTTTAGTAAAAGTAGGTTCCATAAAAACAGAATTGTCTTTGTTGAGAGACAATGTAAAATATATCACTGAGAAGACCAAAAACTATAAAATATAACTTTTATTACTATAATTAAAATGGCGTTTCCACTTATAAAATTAATTCTCTATGCTCCTTGAGAGAGCTCAGTATTTTTTCTGACAATAATCTATTCCTCGGTCACATGGTGTAGTATACTAGATTTATTGATGATGTTATAATCTGGAACAATGATAATGACATGAATGGTGCTGTACAAGATAGTGACAAATTTTGAAAAAATATATTAATAGCAATGATTGTAACCTCCGTTTCACTTGTAGTTACCCTTTTTGGACCTCATCCTGCATGGTGACAGTGAAATGGGGGAAATAATAACAAAATTATGGATGCCATCTCGATTGGGGAGTTTGTAAGGGCAAAAAAGGTCCTGCTCCAAAAAAGAGATTTATAATCACACTAAGAAATCCATTTGTAATAGATTGGCAAAACGAGGTTATGACAGAAAAATAAAGCCTGCAATAAAGTGGAAAATCGTACAAGGGAGGATTTATTAGACAATCCTGTAAGAAAAAATTCCAGTTGCAGAAGTAGATTGGTGTTTTCAACTCTGTTTAATTATAATTTCTATGAAATTAAAGATCTATTCTTTACTTATTTATCCATTTTAAAGCAGCATAGCGATTTCTGTAAAAGTTTGGATAAGGGTGTTTCCGTTGTGGCCAAAAAAAACCAGAGCCTGAGTAATATCTTATCCCCAAGCCCTTTCACACAAAATGAGGGATCACATTAGCTCACACATAAAGGTTTTTATAAGTGTGGTAATGCATGTTGTGGTGCTTGATCTAGCAATGAAGAAATCTACATTCATGGGAACTAAAGAGTATAAAATCAAGAAGTTCATTAATTGCAAATCTTTTAGTGTAATGTATATAATAGAGTGTGTCTGTTATAACATCCAATATATAGTGTGAAGACTAGAAGAATGGAACATCTCAGAGGAATAAAAAATTCTCTTTCTACCCATTCAGGGGCTGTAAAACATTTTAGAGAAGTACACAAGACAGTTTTAAGTGGTATGGTATAGAGATATTATTGGATCAAAGGAGACAAAAAAATCATTAAAAAAATGCTTTTCAAGCGAGAGGCATTATGGATTTTAAAATTAAACACAAGAATACCGGCTGGCATGATTGCAAGAACAGACTTGCTCTACATATACTAAAATTTCCATTATCTTTGTTACATTTACATCTAATTGATATCTTACTATAAAGAAAAAATTAATTACATTATAAATATATTTCATGTCCTATCGTGTATAATATGTACATATTTAATTGATAAATTAATATCTAGAAAAATTTATATTTGTACACATTTTTTTTTCTGCTCCCTCATCTTGTCAATTGTTAATAAATAAATAAATATATTAAATTAATTTAGAGGTATAATACCTTATTGAGATCATTTTATAGTCATTATAAAAGTAAAAAAGAAAACTAAATAATGAAGGTATTAATGCAATTTCTGAATATTGATATCGTTTTGTATATTCCTTCTAATATTATATTAATGAATGCACTTTATTATATTGTAAGGTATTTTTGTACTATGCACTGTTTTTGGAATTATGGTTGGAATATTTACTGCCATCTGATATAAGGTTCTTCCTATTAGGATATATGTAGCAAGCATTCAAAGGGTTAAAAATCAGGTGTTTTTTGTTTTTAATTGATGCAAATAGTCTATTGAAACGGAAGTGTATGGAGTGTTTATTGAGGTGAACAAGAACCCGTGTGAGGGTTTGAAACGCGTACTCTGTGAACTCCTGTATTTTATGGCACAGTAACTTTAATAAAGCAAGACACTTTTTCTTAAGACAGCCAAGTGTTTTGGATTGACCTCAGTCACACACCAGATAGGATGGTTGAATCATCTTTTGTATTTTTTTTTTCTTACTTTTATTATTTCATGCAATCCCTCATATCGTGAGGTATCTGCTCACACTAACACTTAAGCCTTTATACCAGTGGATAGCTCAGATCATTTACTTCTATGAACTTTATATGAAGACTAGAGATGAGCGAGCACCAAAATGCTCGGGTGCTCGTTACTCGGGACGAAATTATCGCGATGCTCGAGGGTTCGTTTCGAGTAACGAACCCCATTGAAGTCAATGGGCAACCCGAGCATTTTTGTATTTTGCCGATGCTCGCTAAGGTTTCCATGTGTGAAAATCTGGGCAATTCAAGAAAGTGATGGGAACGACACAGCAACGGATAGGGCAGGCGAGGGGCTACATGTTGGGCTGCATCTCAAGTTCACAGGTCCCACTATTAAGCCACAATACCGGCAAGAGTGCCCCCCCCCTCCCAACAACTTTTACTTCTGAAAAGCCCTCATTAGCAATGCATACCTTAGCTAAGCACCACACTACCTCCAACAAAGCACAATCACTGCCTGCATGACACTCCGCTGCCACTTCTCCTGGGTTACATGCTGACCAACCGCCCCCCCACAGCGCACACCAAAGTGTCCCTGCGCAGCCTTCAGCTGCCCTCATGCCACATCACCCTCATGTCTATTTATAAGTGCGTCTGCCATGACGAGGAACCGCAGGCACACACTGCAGAGGGTTGGCACGGCTAGGCAGCGACCCTCTTTAAAAGGGGCCGGGCGATAGCCCACAATGCTGTACAGAAGCAATGAGAAATAGAATCCTGTGCCACCGCCATCAGGAGCTGCACACGTGGGCATAGCAATGGGGAACCTATGTGCCACACACTATTCATTCTGTCAAGGTGTCTCTGCATGCCCCAGTCAGACCGGGCTTTTTAATTCATAGACACAGGCAGGTACAACTCCCTATTGTGAAGTCCCTGTGGACCGACAGCATGGGTGGCTCCCTGGAACCCACCGGCGGTACATAAAAATATCCCATTGCATTGCCCAACACAGCTGAGGTAGTAATGTCGTGCTTAATGCAGGTGGGCTTCGGCCCACACTGCATGCCCCAGTCTGACTGGGGTTCATTACAAGTGGAAACAGATGCATTTATAATTCCCTGTGGACCCACAGCATGGGTAGGTGCCAGGAAGCCACCGGCGGTACATAGAAATATCCCATTGCATTGCCCAACACAGCTGAGGTTGTAATGTCGTGCTTAATGCAGGTGGGCTTCGGCCCACACTGCATGCCCCAGTCTGACTGGGGTTCTTTACAAGTGGACACATGTAGGTTAAACTCCGTGTGCACCTACAGCATGGGTGGCTCCCTGGAACCCACCGGCGATACACAAAAATATCCCATTGCATTGCCCAACACAGCTGAGGTAGTAATGTCGTGCTTAATGCAGGTGGGCTTCGGCCCACACTGCATGCCCCAGTCAGACTGGGGTTCTTTACAAGTGGAAACAGATGCATTTATAATTCCT
The DNA here is from genome assembly GCF_035609145.1 of Eleutherodactylus coqui. Classification (NCBI taxonomy): domain Eukaryota; kingdom Metazoa; phylum Chordata; class Amphibia; order Anura; family Eleutherodactylidae; genus Eleutherodactylus; species Eleutherodactylus coqui. The sequence continues at coordinate 53,834,248 of NC_089847.1, read as the reverse complement.
TGTGGACCCACAGCATGGGTGGGTGCCAGGAAGCCACCGGCGGTACATAGAAATATCCCATTGCATTGCCCAACACAGCTGAGGTTGTAATGTCGTGCTTAATGCAGGTGGGCTTCGGCCCACACTGCATGCCCCAGTCAGACTGGGGTTCTTTACAAGTGGACACATGTAGGTTAAACTCCGTGTGCACCTACAGCATGGGTGGCTCTCTGGAACCCACCGGCGATACACAAAAATATCCCATTGCATTGCCCAACACAGCTGAGGTAGTAATGTCGTGCTTAATGCAGGTGGGCTCCGGCCAACACTGCATGCCCCAGTCAGACTGGTAATATGTACCTTAACAGTAACCGCGTTGGTGGTAATGTGGTGGTGACTGCGGACCTAGTAGCGCGGTTTTATTTTGTTGGTTTTCGGAATGTGGCCAGGATTAAGTGGGCCGTGGCGGGGGATGTTTTGGAGGCACTACGTGTCCTCTCCACGTGTCCGTGGTTATATGCACCTTAACAGTAACAGCGTTGGTGGGAAATGGCCTCGCCGCCATCATGTCTTTGGGAAGCCTCTGTTTCCACACCCCAGAGACATACCATTAGCAGCGGTATAGGCAGAGCCCAGAATTAGTAACATTTCAGCCGTAGCATTAGCGACAGGCCCCACTAACATATCACTAGCAGCATTATAGGGGGAGCACAGTCTTAGTTCCATTTCAGTAATAGTAGCAGCCTACACAGGCCCCAGTAACAATTCCGAAGCAGCAGTATAGTGGGAGCGCAGTCTTAGTTCCATTTCAGTAGCTGCAGTATAGCCAAGGCCCAAGTTACATTTATGTAGCTAAAGTGTAGGCCAACCCCACACACACTTCTGTACCATGAGTGCAGGCGAAGAACATAGAAATTGCTATGATTACACTGTAGGTGAGGGCCCCAAAACATTGGTGTACCAACAGTACTAATGTACCTCAGTAAAAATTGGCCATGCCCAACCAAGATGGCAGGTGAAACCCATTAATCGCTTTGGTTAATGTGGCTTAAGTGGTAACTAGGCCTGGAGGCAGCCCAGTTTAACAAAAAATTGGTTCAAGTTAAAGTTTCAATGCTTTTAAGAGCATTGAAACATATAAAAATTGTTTAGAAAAATTAGATGAGTGAGCCTTGTGGCCCTAAGAAAAATTGCCCGTTCGGCGTGATTACGTGAGGTTTCAGGAGGAGGAGCAGGAGGAGGAGGAGGAGGAATATTATACACAGATTGATGAAGCAGAAATGTCCCCGTTTTGGATGGTGAGAGAGAACGATGCTTCCATCCGCGGGTGCAGCCTACGTATTGCTTAGGTATCGCTGCTGTCCGCTGGTGGAGAAGAGAAGTCTGGGGAAATCCAGGCTTTGTTCATCTTGATGAGTGTAAGCCTGTCGGCCCTGTCGGTTGACAGGTGGGTACGCTTATCCGTGATGATTCCCCCAGCCACACTAAACACATTCTCTGACAAGACGCTAGCCGCAGGACAAGCAAGCACCTCCAGGGCATACAGCGCGAGTTCAGGCCACGTGTCCAGCTTCGACACCCAGTAGTTGTAGGGGGCAGAGGCGTCACGGAGGACGGTCGTGCGATCGGCTACGTACTCCCTCACCATCCTTTTACAGTGCTCCCGCCGACTCAGCCTTGACTGGGGAGCGGTGACACAGTCTTGCTGGGAGCCATAAAGCTGGCAAAGGCCTTGGAGAATGTTCCCCTGCCTGCGCTGTACATGCTGCCTGATCTCTGCGCCTCCCCTGCTACCTGGCCCTCGGAACTGCGCCTTCTGCCACTAGCGCTGTCGGATGGGAAGTTTACCATCAGTTTGTCCACCAGCGCCCTGTGGTATAGCATCATTCTCTAACCCCTTTCCTCTTCGGGAATGAGAGTGCAAAGGCTCTCCTTATAGCGTGGGTCGAGCAGTGTGTACACCCAGTAATCCATAGTGGCCAGAATGCGTGTAACGCGAGGGTCACGAGAAAGGCATCCTAACATGAAGTCAGCCATGTGTGCCAGGGTACCTGTACGCAACACATGGCTGTCTTCACTAGGAAGATCACTTTCAGGATCCTCCTCCTCCTCCTCTTCCTCCTCCTCAGGCCATACACGCTGAAAGGATGACAGGCAAGCAGCATGGGTACCGTCAGCAGTGGGCCAAGCTGTCTCTTCCCCCTCCTCCTCATCCTCCTCATGCTCCACCTCCTGAACGCGCTGAGATATAGACAGGAGGGTGCTCTGACTATCCAGCGACATACTGTCTTCCCCCGGCTCTGTTTCCGAGCGCAAAGCGTCTGCCTTTATGCTTTGCAGGGAACTTCTCAAGATGCATAGCAGAGGAATGGTGACGCTAATGATTGCAGCATCGCCGCTCACCACCTGGGTAGACTCCTCAAATTTTCCAAGGACCTGGCAGATGGCTGCCAACCAGGGCCACTCTTCTGTAAATAATTGAGGAGGCTGACTCCCACTGCGCGGCGCAAGTTGGAGTTGGTATTCCACTATAGCTCTACGCTGCTCATAGAGTCTGGCCAACATGTGGAGCGTAGAGTTCCACTGTGTGGGCACGTCGCACAGCAGTCGGTGCACTGGCAGATTAAACCTATGTTGCAGTGTCCGCAGGGTGGCAGCGTGCGTGTGGGATTTGCGGAAATGTGCGCAGAGCTGGCGCACCTTTCCGAGCAGGTATGACAAGTGGGGGTAGCTTTTCAGAAAGCGCTGAACCACCAAATTAAAGACATGGGCCAGGCATGGCACGTGCGTGAGGCTGCCGAGCTGCAGAGCCGCCACCAGGTTACGGCCGTTGTCACACACGACCATGCCCGGTTGGAGGCTCAGCGGCGCAAGCCAGTGGTCGGTCTGCTCTGTCAGACCCTGCAGCAGTTCGTGGGCCGTGTGCCTCTTCTATCCTAAGCTGAGTAGTTTCAGCACGGACTGCTGACGCTTGTCCACCGCTGTGCTGCCACGCCGCGTGACACCGACTGCTGGCGACGTGCTGCTGACACATCTTGATTGCGAGACAGAGGTTGCGTTGGAGGAGGAGGAGGAGGAGGAAGGTGCTTTAGTGGAGGAAGCATACACCGCCGCAGATACCACCACCGAGCTGTGGCCCGCAATTCTGGGGGTGGGTAGGACGTGAGCGGTCCCAGGCTCTGACTCTGTCCCAGCCTCCACTAAATTCACCCAATGTGCCGTCAGGGAGATATAGTGGCCCTGCCCGCCTGTGCTTGTCCACGTGTCCGTTGTTAAGTGGACCTTGGCAGTAACCGCGTTGGTGAGGGCGCGTACAATGTTGCGGGAGACGTGGTCGTGCAGGGCTGGGACGGCACATCGGGAAAAGTAGTGGCGACTGGGAACCGAGTAGCGCGGGGCAGCCGCCGCCATCATGCTTTTGAAAGCCTCCGTTTCCACAAGCCTATACGGCAGCATCTCTAGGCTGATCAATTTTGCAATGTGCACGTTTAACGCTTGAGCGTGCGGGTGCGTGCCGTCGTACTTGCGCTTGCGCTCAAACTGTGGCACTAGCGACGTCTGGAAGCTACGCTGAGAGACATTGCTGGATGGGGCCGAGGACAGCGGGGGTGAGGGTGTGGGTGCAGGCCAGGAGACGGTAGTGCCTGTGTCCTCAGAGGGGGGTTGGATCTCAGTGGCAGGTTGGGGCACAGGGGGAGAGGCAGTGGTGCAAACCGGAGGCGGTGAACGGGCATCGTCCCACCTTGTGGGGTGCTTGGCCATCATATGCCTGCGCATGCTGTTGGTGGTGCCTCCCCAGCTGATCTTGGCGCGACAAAGGTTGCACACCACTGTTCGTCAGTCGTCAGGCGTCTCTGTGAAAAACTGCCACACCGTAGAGCACCTTGACCTGTGCAGGGTGGCATGGCGCGAGGGGGCGCTTTGGGAAACAGCTGGTGGATTATTCGGTCTGGCCCTGCCTCTACCCCTGGCCACCGCACTGGCTCGGCCTGTGCCCACACCCTCACTTGGCCCTCCGCGTCCTCGGCCGCGTCCATGTCCTCTAGGCCTACCCCTACCCCTCAGCATGCTGTATTAGCAGTGATTTGATTTCACAGGCAGGAAAGAAATTGGCGCAAGCCTGCAGGCCAAATATAATTTTTTAACTTTTTTTTAAAAAGGAAAGGCCCACTGCCTCTAGTGAATGAATAATAAGTTTAATAACTGTGTTGCGGCCCTGCAAACGTGTCACAGAACTTTACTGTTGCAGAGCAGGTATTTCCCAGGCAGGAAAGAAATTGGCGCAAGGCTGCACTCAACCGTAGCTGGTTGCGTCTGATTTTTTTACGTTCTCCACGCAGCACACACGTACCCAGAGCCCTTAGGACTGACAGAGGCAGGGCAAATATACTTTTTTCCCCTTTGTTTAAAAGGATAGGCCCACTGCGTCTATTCACTGAATAATAAGTTTAATAACTGACACTGTGTTGCGGCCCTGCAAAAGTGTCACAGAACTTTACTGTTGCAGAGTTATTAACTGTGGCAGAGCAGGTATTTCCCAGGCAGGAAAGAAATTGGCGCAAGGCTGCACTCAACCGTAGCTGGTTGCGTCTGATTTTTTTACGTTCTCAACGCAGCACACACGTACCCAGAGCCCTTAGGACTGACAGAGGCAGGGCAAATATACTTTTTCCCCCTTTGTTTAAAAGGATAGGCCCACTGCGTCTATTCACTGAATAATAAGTTTAATAACTGACACTGTGTTGCGGCCCTGCAAAAGTGTCACAGAACTTTACTGTTGCAGAGTTATTAACTGTGGCAGAGCAGGTATTTCCCAGGCAGGAAAGAAATTGGCGCAAGGCTGCACTCAACCGTAGCTGGTTGCGTCTGATTTTTTTTAGGTTCTCCACGCAGCACACACGTACTCAGAGCCCTTAGGACTGACAGAGGCAGGGCAAATATACTTTTTTCCCTTTTGTTAAAAAAGAAAAGGCCCACTGCGTCTATTCAATGGCTAATATAACTGTGTTGCGGCCCTGCAAAAGTGTCACAGAACTTTACTGTTGCAGAGTTATTAACTGTGGCAGAGCAGGTATTTCCCAGGCAGGAAAGAAATTGGCGCAAGGCTGCACTCAACCGTAGCTGGTTGCGTCTGATTTTTTTACGTTCTCAACGCAGCACACACGTACCCAGAGCCCTTAGGACTGACAGAGGCAGGGCAAATATACTTTTTCCCCCTTTGTTTAAAAGGATAGGCCCACTGCGTCTATTCACTGAATAATAAGTTTAATAACTGACACTGTGTTGCGGCCCTGCAAAAGTGTCACAGAACTTTACTGTTGCAGAGTTATTAACTGTGGCAGAGCAGGTATTTCCCAGGCAGGAAAGAAATTGGCGCAAGGCTGCACTCAACCGTAGCTGGTTGCGTCTGATTTTTTTTAGGTTCTCCACGCAGCACACACGTACTCAGAGCCCTTAGGACTGACAGAGGCAGGGCAAATATACTTTTTTCCCTTTTGTTAAAAAAGAAAAGGCCCACTGCGTCTATTCAATGGCTAATATAACTGTGTTGCGGCCCTGCAAAAGTGTCACAGAACTTTACTGTTGCAGAGTTATTAACTGTGGCAGAGCAGGTATTTCCCAGGCAGGAAAGAAATTGGCGCAAGGCTGCACTCAACCGTAGCTGGTTGCGTCTGATTTTTTTACGTTCTCAACGCAGCACACACGTACCCAGAGCCCTTAGGACTGACAGAGGCAGGGCAAATATACTTTTTTCCCCTTTGTTTAAAAGGATAGGCCCACTGCGTCTATTCACTGAATAATAAGTTTAATAACTGACACTGTGTTGCGGCCCTGCAAAAGTGTCACAGAACTTTACTGCTGCAGAGTTATTAACTGTGGCAGAGCAGGTATTTCCCAGGCAGGAAAGAAATTGGCGCAAGGCTGCACTCAACCGTAGCTGGTTGCGTCTGATTTTTTTAGGTTCTCCACGCAGCACACACGTACCCAGAGCCCTTAGGACTGACAGAGGCAGGGCAAATATACTTTTTTCCCTTTTGTTAAAAAAGAAAAGGCCCACTGCGTCTATTCAATGACTAATATAACTGTGTTGCGGCCCTGCAAAAGTGTCACAGAACTTTACTGTTGCAGAGTTATTAACTGTGGCAGAGCAGGTATTTCCCAGGCAGGAAAGAAATTGGCGCAAGGCTGCACTCAACCGTAGCTGGTTGCGTCTGATTTTTTTACGTTCTCCACGCAGCACACACGTACCCAGAGCCCTTAGGACTGACAGAGGCAGGGCAAATATACATTTTTCCCTTTTGTTAAAAAAGAAAAGGCCCACTGCGTCTATTCAATGGCTAATATAACTGTGTTGCGGCCCTGCAAAAGTGTCACAGAACTTTACTGTTGCAGAGTTATTAACTGTGGCAGAGCAGGTATTTCCCAGGCAGGAAAGAAATTGGCGCAAGGCTGCACTCAACCGTAGCTGGTTGCGTCTGATTTTTTTACGTTCTCCACGCAGCACACACGTACCCAGAGCCCTTAGGACTGACAGAGGCAGGGCAAATATACTTTTTTCCCTTTTGTTAAAAAAGAAAAGGCCCACTGCGTCTATTCAATGACTAATATAACTGTGTTGCGGCCCTGCCTACACAATTCTGTGCCTGTAGTATCAATGCAGGGCGCAATGCTCTGCACCGCCGATTTTGAGAAAAAAAAAAAAAAGCAACACAGCTAACAGCAGCCTGCACAGTACTCCACACAGTTAAATGTGGCCCTAGAAAGGACCGTTGAGGTTCTTGAAGGCTACACTCACTCCTAACACTCTCCCTGCCTAAGCACCACTTCTGTCCCTAATACCGGGTGCAATGCTCTGCACTGCCGATTTTGAGAAGAAAAAAAAATTTCTCCACTGCTAACAGCAGCCTGCACACACGTAGATGTGGCCCTAAGAAGGACCGTTGGGGTTCTTGAAGCCTACACTCACTACAAACACTCTCCCTACAGCAACTCCAATAGAACAGCACTTTCCCTCAGCTAACTCACAAGACATCTGAGGCGAGCCGCGGGAGGGGCCGACTTTTATACTCGGGTGACACCTGATCGCCCCAGCCACTCACAGCAGGGGGGTGGTATAGGGCTTGAACGTCACAGGGGGAAGTTGTAATGCCTTCCCTGTCTTTCAATTGGCCAGAAAAGCGCGCTAACGTCTCAGAGAGGAAACTGAAAGTAACCGGAACACCGCGTGGTACTCGTTACGAGTAACGAGCATCCTGAACACCGTAATATTCGCACGAATATCAAGCTCGGACGAGTACGTTCGCTCATCTCTAATGAAGACCTATCCTTCCTTGTCTTTACCAACACTTCAGGATGGTATAATTCATATATAGTTTGATTCTATATTTGTTGGAAGTCCAATGATCATATATTTTCCAACGTATCACATGGGTATAATTCTATAGGTACATACTATAGAGGGTTAATAATTTGAACCTGTATAGTTCCCCCATGTACAACTATAGACTTAATCAGAGTACTCAGTCGCTGAGTATCTCAATATTATATCAGTAGCTGTGATTTTGTTCACCGTGCCTGTAATGGAACTGCCTCTGATTTATTACTTGCAGCAATCATTTGCTCTGACATAAAGATGATGCAGTCCAGAGTAGATGACTGGCTTCACCATAAGCTCCCAACACCTGATATTCATAAGCGATGATGCACTTATATATATTTTGGTACTCATTACTCATGTGTCAGGGTGAATGATAGACTGGTAATCTGCAAATAATTAAAGTATATCTCTTTCTGAACTGTCTAGTACATGATGTTTTTTATGAATATCAGTTAGCTGTCAGTTCTAATCCAGGAGCCTGATACTTTCTATAGCTCCCTGTTACATCTGCAAAGGATGTGCTGGACCAGCAACTGCAGACGTGCACAATAATTGCTCACAGTGCGGCAGCCAAAACAAACTGACAATAAATGGTAAATCTCTCCCTAACTACGTAACGAGCAAGGGAGAGGCCCACGGCAGACTGATCGCATCGATAGATGCGGGCCTGCACTCATTCCTTGGACCTAAGTAACCCTACTTGGCCAAACTGATAAGGGACAAAACAAAATTAAACACAGCACTTAGCTTTAGTAGAATAAGCCGCAGCAGACTGAGCCGTCCGGAGTAAGGAGCAGAGATCACCATGCTGACCATGGGAGCTACTGACTGCCAACATAGACAGAGAGCAAATGACAATACACATCACCTTAGCTCAGTATCAGCCCAGGTAAATACCCAGTAGTTACCCACAGATGTGACTACATTACGTCACACCTACCAAGCTAGAAGGTGCAGAACCAAATCTAAAACCCATACCAGACTTCATTAATCCAGCAGCGATCTCAGCACTGCTGCAACAGTACCTCCCCTTCTAGAAGGGACCCAAGGACCCTTAGGACCAGGTCGCTTAAGATTCAGCCTGTGAAAAACTTTCACTAATCGATCCGCATGAACATCTGCTGTCAGCACCCACGTCCTCTCCTCAGGACCATAGCCGCGCCAATGCACTAAATACTGAAGAGATCTCCTAACAAGGCGAGAATCCACTATGCGACCTACCTCAAAATGAACTTCTCCATCCACCACAACTGGGGCTAGCGGCCATGAACCATTGCCAGAGTCCACAAACTTTTTCAACAGAGATTTATGATATACATTATGGATTCTCATTGAACCAGGAATCTCTAAACGAAAAGATACCGGATTCATTTTTTCCAAAATTTTAAACAGACCAATAAATCGTGGACCTAATTTGAATGACATTTGTTTGATTTTTATGTTTCTAGTAGACAACCAAACCAAGTCTCCCACCAAGAAGTTAGTCCCCTCCAGATGTCTGTTATCCGCCACCCGCTTAAAATTTTTAGCCGTCTTCTGAAGATTCCTCTGAATCTCTTTACTTCTCGATGTTAGAGGAAAACTCATTCTCCTCAGGCACCTCCAATACTTCCTTGGAAAAGGGACCAAAACACAGGTGGAAACCATAATTATACAAGAAAGCTTACATCCCCGTAGAATCAAGCGGTTTATTGTTTAGCGGAAATTCAGCTAGGGGCAAAAACTCTGAGTCTCTTGGCTGACTCTAGGTAGATTAGGTTTTTTGAATCCATAAAAACCATCACCTTATGCTGCGCCCCTTCCAACAAGTGTTGCCACTCCTCAAACGCCCACTTAATCACCAACACTGATTGCGCTCGGCCAAAGAAAACTTGCGTGAAAAAAAAGCACAAAGGTGAAGATTTTGCAGTGTATTAGTACCTTGGGATAGCACTGCACCTACCCCAACTTCCGAGGCATCCACCTCCACTACAAACTGTCTGGATGTGTATGGCTGTACCAAAACCGGAGCTGTCGCAAAATATTCCTTCAGCTTCTGAAAGGACTGTAACGCTCTTGAAGACCATTTATAAGAAAAACTGACCTTTCTAGTCATATCTGTCAATGGTTAAACCAAAACCGAAAATCCTTTGATAAACCCATGATAATAATTTGCGAACTAACTTATCGCGTAACGCCTGATGGACCTGACGAACATAGGCAATGTGTGTCTCAAAATCCAATGAAAAAATTAAAATATCATCAAGATATACAAGGACAAAGCGGCCATTAAATTCATATAGTACTTCATTGATGAAAGACTGAAAAACTCCAGGCGCATTTGTTAACCCAAATGGCATTACCAAACTCTCCAAATACCCCTCTGGGGTGTTAAATGCCATTTTACATTCGTCCCCCTTCTTGATCTGAATTAAGTTATATGCCCCTCGTACAGCTAAACTGGAAAACCAGTTGACAACATTCAACTGGGCAAATAGATCAGGAATGAGAGGCAATGGGTACAGATTATGCTTAGTTATCTTGTTTAGCTCTCTGAAATCCAGACAGGGTCGCAAACCTCCATTCTTTTTCTTAATGGAGAAATTGAGGGACGAATGTGTCTTTTCTTTAGACTGTCCTGAATATACTCCTTTACGGACAATCTCTCAGGCACGGTTAGACTGTACATGCGACTTTTGGGCAATTTACAGTCCGGGATGAGTTCCATAGAACAATGCCCTTTTCTGTGAGGCCGTAATTTGTCTGCCCCTTCCTGTGAAAACACATCAGCAAAGTCAAACAAATATTTGGGTAACTTGGCTTGTACCAAAGGCATCTCTACTGAAATACAGCATTCACTACAGTAAGGGCTCCACTTAACAATGTCCTCCTTCTCCCAGTCTACCATGGGATTATGCAACTGTAACCAGGGCAAACCCAAGACTATTTGCGCCGGAAGGGATTCCATCACATACAAGGTAAAAACTTCAGTATGAAATAATCCAATCTTTAGACAAAGGTTTGGGACACAACGCTTGACTGTCTCTTGATGAATAATATTGACACCGGTTCCACAATGCAAGAAGACCTTGATTGGATCAATACCACCCTCAGTGAGAATCTCAGCAGGAAGAACCAACCAGGAGGACAATATCCAAGCAATCATTAGACCTATAGGGGTCTCCCCTGTAACCTCCAGACTACTAAGTGTTTGTGGCAGAAAGTTACGGCGAGGATAATTTTCCAGGAAATGTCCAGTCTTCCATTTACAGGCATTGCCTACCGATGAATCCTGTTGCATGGGTTCCTCCTCAGCCATAGGCCAGAAAGCAGGGGGATGGGAAAGCTCCTTATGCCTTTCTGTAATCCATCTTCCTACCATAATGGCTAAAGACATTGTTGCATCAATGCTTTGAGGCATGGGATACGCCACCTAAAGGTCCTTATTATTATCCGCTTAGCCACAATAAAACTGACTCTACAACGCCGGGTCATTCCAATTAGTCTCTGTCCCAGTGGTGAAATTCGGTGCAGAACTCTTCAATAGGAGAATCTTCCTGACGCAAGCCTGTGAGCTTCCCCTCTGCCAGTGAGACCCTATTGGGATCATCCTAAATCAAACCCAAAGCCTCAAAAACGATCCACAGAGAACAAAGCTTCAGAGGAGGGCAGCAAAGAAAAGGCTCATGTCTGGGGGGCACCCTGAAACCTGAAAATAATGATTCTCACCCTCGGAAGCTCGTCACCCAAGGATAGGGGGCGTAACCTGAAATAAAGTTTGCAGGACTCTTTAAAGCAAACAAATTTTATTCTATCTCCAGAAAAACAATTCAGTAGATCAATCTTAGGCTCTTTAATAGAAGCCTCAGAATGGGTTGCTGCTGTTTTAGTTCAGCAACCTCCAATAACAGTGTCTTCAGCTGACTAGTTAGCACCTCAGTGGGACTCATCTTAGCAAAGGTAAACAATATCCAATGTGTATTTTGTTGCGCTTGCAAAGGACATGCTGGACCTGCAACTGCAGACGTGCACAATAGTTGCTCACAGTTCGGAGGCCAAAACAAACTGACAAATAATAAACAGGAAGTCTTTTTTTAACTACGTAAGGAGTGAGGGAGAAGGCCCTGCCTACCATGGCAGACTGATCGCGTCGATAGATTCAGGCCTGCGCTTGTTCCTGGGGTCTAAGTAACCCTACTTGGCCAAACTGATAAGGGACAAAACTAGAGATGAGCGAACGTACTCGTCCGAGCTTGATATTCGTGCGAATATTACGGTGTTCGGGATGCTCGTTACTCGTAACAAGTACCACGCGGTGTTCCGGTTACTTTCAGTTTCCTCTCTGAGACGTTAGCGCGCTTTTCTGGCCAATTGAAAGACAGGGAAGGCATTACAACTTCCCCCTGTGACGTTCAAGCCCTATACCACCCCCCTGCTGTGAGTGGCTGGGGCGATCAGATGTCACCCAAGTATAAAAGTCGGCCCCTCCCGCGGCTCGCCTCAGATGTCTTGTGAGTTAGCTGAGGGAAAGTGCTGTTCTATTGGAATTGCTGTAGGGAGAGTGTTTGTAGTGAGTGTAGGCTTCAAGAACCCCAACGGTCCTTCTTAGGGCCACATCTACGTGTGTGCAGGCTGCTGTTAGCAGTGGAAAATTTTTATTTTTTTTTCTCAAAATCGGCAGTGCAGAGCATTGCACCCGGTATTAGGGACAGAAGTGGTGCTTAGGCAGGGAGAGTGTTAGGAGTGAGTGTAGCCTTCAAGAACCTCAACGGTCCTTTCGAGGGCCACATTTAACTGTGTGGAGTACTGTGCAGGCTGCTGTTAGCTGTGTTGCTAATTTTTTTCTTTCTCAAAATCGGCGGTGCAGAGCATTGCACCCTCCATTGATACTACAGGCACAGAATTGTGTAGGCAGGGCCACAACACAGTTATTAGTCATTGAATAGACGCAGTGGGCCTTTTCTTTTTTAACAAAAGGGAAAAAAGTATATTTGCCCTGCCTCTGTCAGTCCTAAGGGCTCTGGGTACGTGTGTGCTGCGTGGAGAACGTAAAAAAATCAGACGCAACCAGCTACGGTTGAGTGCAGCCTTGCGCCAATTTCTTTCCTGCCTGGGAAATACCTGCTCTGCCACAGTTAATAACTCTGCAACAGTAAAGTTCTGTGACACTTTTGCAGGGCCGCAACACAGTGTCAGTTATTAAACTTATTATTCAGTGAATAGACGCAGTGGGCCTATCCTTTTAAACAAAAGGGAAGAAAGTATATTTGCCCTGCCTCTGTCAGTCCTAAGGGCTCTGGGTACGTGTGCGCTGCGTGGAGAACGTAAAAAAAATTCTGACGCAACCAGCTACGGTTGGGTGCAGCCTTGCGCCAATTTCTTTCCTGCCTGGGAAATACCTGCTCTGCCACAGTTAATAACTCTGCAACAGTAAAGTTCTGTGACACTTTTGCAGGGCCGCAACACAGTTATATTAGTCATTGAATAGACGCAGTGGGCCTATCCTTTTAAACAAAAGGGAAGAAAGTATATTTGCCCTGCCTCTGTCAGTCCTAAGGGCTCTGGGTACGTGTGTGCTGCGTGGAGAACGTAAAAAAATCAGACGCAACCAGCTACGGTTGAGTGCAGCCTTGCGCCAATTTCTTTCCTGCCTGGGAAATACCTGCTCTGCCACAGTTAATAACTCTGCAACAGTAAAGTTCTGTGACACTTTTGCAGGGCCGCAACACAGTTATATTAGTCATTGAATAGACGCAGTGGGCCTATCCTTTTAAACAAAAGGGAAGAAAGTATATTTGCCCTGCCTCTGTCAGTCCTAAGGGCTCTGGGTACGTGTGTGCTGCGTGGAGAACGTAAAAAAATCAGACGCAACCAGCTACGGTTGAGTGCAGCCTTGCGCCAATTTCTTTCCTGACTGGGAAATACCTGCTCTGCCACAGTTAATAACTCTGCAACAGTAAAGTTCTGTGACACTTTTGCAGGGCCGCAACACAGTTATTAAACTTATTATTCATTCACTGGAGGCAGTGGGCCTTTCCTTTTTAAAAAAAGTTAAAAAATTATATTTGGCCTGCAGGCTTGTGCCAATTTCTTTCCTGCCTGTGAAATCAAATCACTGCTAATACAGCATGCTGAGGGGTAGGGGTAGGCCTAGAGGACGTGGACGCGGCCGAGGACGCGGAGGGCCAAGTGAGGGTGTGGGCACAGGCCGAGCCAGTGCGGTGTCCAGGGGTAGAGGCAGGGCCAGACCGAATAATCCACCAGCTGTTTCCCAAAGCGCCCCCTCGCGCCATGCCACCCTGCACAGGTCAAGGTGCTCTACGGTGTGGCAGTTTTTCACAGAGACGCCTGACGACCGACGAACTGTGGTGTGCAACCTTTGTCGCGCCAAGATCAGCTGGGGAGGCACCACCAACAGCATGCGCAGGCATATGATGGCCAAGCACCCCACAAGGTGGGACGATGCCCGTTCACCGCCTCCGGTTTGCACCACTGCCTCTCCCCCTGTGCCCCAACCTGCCACTGAGATCCAACCCCCCTCTGAGGACACAGGCACTACCTTCTCCTGGCCTGCACCCACACCATCACCTCCGCTGTCCTCGGCCCCATCCAGCAATGTCTCTCAGCGTAGCGTCCAGACGTCGCTAGAGCCACAGTTTGAGCGCAAGCGCAAGTACGACGCCACGCACCCGCACGCTCAAGCGTTAACCGTGCATATTGCAAAATTGATCAGCCTAGAGATGCTGCCGTATAGGCTTGTGGAAACGGAGGCTTTCAAAAGCATGATGGCGGCGGCTGCCCCGCGCTACTCGGTTCCCAGTCGCCACTACTTTTCCCGATGTGCCGTCCCAGGCCTGCACGACCACGTCTCCCGCAACATTGTACGCGCCCTCACCAACGCGGTTACTGCCAAGGTCCACTTAACAACGGACACGTGGACAAGCCCAGGCGGGCAGGGCCACTATATCTCCCTGACGGCACATTGGGTGAATTTAGTGGAGGCTGGGACAGAGTCAGAGCCTGGGACCGCTCACGTCCTACCCACCCCCAGAATTGCGGGCCACAGCTCGGTGGTGGTATCTGCGGCGGTGTATGCTTCCTCCACTAAAGCACCTTCCTCCTCCTCCTCCTCCTCCAACGCAACCTCTGTCTCGCAATCAAGATGTGTCAGCAGCACGTCGCCAGCAGTCGGTGTCACGCGGCGTGGCAGCACAGCGGTGGGCAAGCGTCAGCAGGCCATGCTGAAACTACTCAGCTTAGGATAGAAGAGGCACACGGCCCACGAACTGCTGCAGGGTCTGACAGAGCAGACCGACCACTGGCTTGCGCCGCTGAGCCTCCAACCGGGCATGGTCGTGTGTGACAACGGCCGTAAGCTGGTGGCGGCTCTGCAGCTCGGCAGCCTCACGCACGTGCCATGCCTGGCCCATGTTTTTAATTTGGTGGTTCAGCGCTTTCTGAAAAGCTACCCCCACTTGTCATACCTGCTCGGAAAGGTGCGCCAGCTCTGCGCACATTTCCGCAAATCCCACACGCACGCTGCCACCCTGCGGACACTGCAACATAGGTTTAATCTGCCAGTGCACCGACTGCTGTGCGACGTGCCCACACAGTGGAACTCTACGCTCCACATGTTGGCCAGACTCTATGAGCAGCGTAGAGCTATAGTGGAATACCAACTCCAACTTGCGCCGCGCAGTGGGAGTCAGCCTCCTCAATTATTTACAGAAGAGTGGCCCTGGTTGGCAGCCATCTGCCAGGTCCTTGGAAAATTTGAGGAGTCTACCCAGGTGGTGAGCGGCGATGCTGCAATCATTAGCGTCACCATTCCTCTGCTATGCATCTTGAGAAGTTCCCTGCAAAGCATAAAGGCAGACGCTTTGCGCTCAGAAAAACAGCCGGGGGAAGACAGTATGTCGCTGGATAGTCAGAGCACCCTCCTGTCTATATCTCAGCGCGGTGAGGAGGAGGAGCATGAGAAGGAAGAAGATGAGGAAGAGGGGGAAGAGACATTTTGGCCCACTGCTGACGGTACCCATGCTGCTTGCCTGTCATCCTTTCAGCGTGTATGGCCTGAGGAGGAGGAAGAGGAGGAGGAGGAGGATCCTGAAAGTGATCTTCCTAGTGAAGACAGCCATGTGTTGCGTACAGGTACCCTGGCACACATGGCTGACTTCATGTTAGGATGCCTTTCTCGTGACCCTCGCGTTACACGCATTCTGGCCACTACGAATTACTGGGTGTACACACTGCTCGACCCACAGTATAAGGAGAGCCTTTGCACTCTCATTCCCGAAGAGGAAAGGGGTTCGAGAATGATGCTATACCACAGGGCGCTGGTGGACAAACTGATGGTAAACTTCCCATCCGACAGCGCTAGTGGCAGAAGGCGCAGTTCCGAGGGCCAGGTAGCAGGGGAGGCGCAGAGATCAGGCAGCATGTACAGCGCAGGCAGGGGAACATTCTCCAAGGCCTTTGCCAGCTTTATGGCTCCCAGCAAGACTGTGTCACCGCTCCCCAGTCAAGGCTGAGTCGGCGGGAGCACTGTAAAAGGATGGTGAGGGAGTACATAGCCGATCGCATGACCGTCCTCCGTGACGCCTCTGCCCCCTACAACTACTGGGTGTCGAAGCTGGACACGTGGCCTGAACTCGCGCTGTATGCCCTGGAGGTGCTTGCTTGTCCTGCGGCTAGCGTCTTGTCAGAGAGTGTGTTTAGTGTGGCTGGGGGAATCATCACAGATAAGCGTACCCACCTGTCAACCGACAGTGCCGACAGGCTTACACTCATCAAGATGAACAAAGCCTGGATTTCACCAGACTTCTCTTCTCCACCAGCGGACAGCAGCGATACCTAAGCAATACGTAGGCTGCACCCGTGGATGGAAGCATCGTTCTCTCTCACCATCCAAAACGGGGACATTTCTGCTTCATCAATCTGTGTATAATATTCCTCCTCCTCCTGCTCCTACTTCTGAAACCTCACGTAATCACGCCGAACGGGCAATTTTTCTTAGGGCCACAAGGCTCACTCATATAATTTTTCTAAACAATTTTTATATGTTACAATGCTCTTAAAAGCGTTGAAACTTTAACTTGAACCAATTTTTCGTTAAACTGGGCTGCCTCCAGGCCTAATTACCACTTAGGCCACATTAACCAAAGCGATTAATGGGTTTCACCTGCCCTCTTGGTTGGGCATGGACAATTTTTTGGATGTACATTAGTACTGTTGATACAGCAATTTTTGTGGGCCCTCGCCTACAGTGTAATCAAATGAATTTTTAGCCCACCTGCATTACAGCTGACGTTACATCCGCTGTGTTGGGCAATTCAATGGGATATTTTTATGTACCGCCGGTGGGTTCCAGGGAGCCACCCATGCTGTAGGTGCACACGGAGTTTAACCTACATGTGTCCACTTGTAAAGAACCCCAGTCTGACTGGGGCATGCAGTGTGGGCCGAAGCCCACCTGCATTAAGCACGACATTACTACCTCAGCTGTGTTGGGCAATGCAATGGGATATTTCTATGTACCGCCGGTGGCTTCCTGGCACCCACCCATGCTGTGGGTCCACAGGGAATTATAAATGCATCTGTTTCCACTTGTAAAGAACCCCAGTCAGACTGGGGCATGCAGTGTGGGCCGAAGCCCATCTGCATTAAGCACGACATTACTACCTCAGCTGTGTTGGGCAATGCAATGGGATATTTCTATGTACCGCCGGTGGCTTCCTGGCACCCACCCATGCTGTGGGTCCACAGGGAATTATAAATGCATCTGTTTCCACTTGTAAAGAACCCCAGTCTGACTGGGGCATGCAGTGTGGGCCGAAGCCCACCTGCATTAAGCACGATATTACTACCTCAGCTGTGTTGGGCAATGCAATGGGATATTTTTATGTACCGCCGGTGGCTTACTGGCACCCACCCATGCTGTGGGTCCACAGGGAATTATAAATGCATCTGTTTCCACTTGTAAAGAACCCCAGTCTGACTGGGGCATGCAGCGTGGGCCGAAGCCCACCTGCATTAAGCACGACATTACTACCTCAGCTGTGTTGGGCAATGCAATGGGATATTTTTGTGTACCAGCGGTGGGTTCCAGGGAGCCACCCATGCTGTAGGTGCACACGGAGTTTAACCTACATGTGTCCACTTGTAAAGAACCCCAGTCTGACTGGGGCATGCAGTGTGGGCCGAAGCCCACCTGCATTAAGCACGACATTACTACCTCAGCTGTGTTGGGCAATGCAATGGGATAATTTTGTGTATCACCGGTGGATTCCAGGGAGCCACCCATGCTGTCGGTCGACAGGGACTTCACAATAGGGAGTTGTACCTGCCTGTGTCTATGAATTAAAAAGCCCGGTCTGACTGGGGCATGCAGAGACACCTTGACAGAATGAATAGTGTGTGGCACATAGGTTCCCCATTGCTATGCCCACGTGTGCAGCTCCTGATGGCGGTGGCACAGGATTCTATTTCTCATTGCTTCTGTACAGCATTGTGGGCTATCGCCCCGCCCCTTTTAAAGAGGGCCGCTGCCTAGCCATGCCAACCTCTGCAGTGTGTGCCTGCAGTTCCTCGTCATGGCAGACGCACTTCTAAATAGACATGAGGGTGGTGTGGCATGAGGGCAGCTGAAGGCTGCGCAGGGACAGTTTGGTGTGCGCTGTGGGGGGGAGGGGGGGGGCGGTTGGGCAGCATGTAAGCCAGGAGAAGTGGCAGTGGAGTGTCATGCAGGCAGTGATTGTGCTTTGTTGGAGGTAGTGTGGTGCTTAGCTAAGGTATGCCATGCTAATGAGGGCTTTTCAGAAGTAAAAGTTTTTGGGAGGGGCGGGGGGCCCACTCTTGCCGCTATTGTGGCTTAATAGTGGGACCTGTGAACTTAAGATGCAGCCCAACATGTAGCCCCTCGCCTGCCCTATCCGTTGCTGTGTCGTTCCCATCACTTTCTTGAATTGCCCAGATTTTCACACAAGGAAACCTTAGCGAGCATCGGCGAAATACAAAAATGCTCGGGTCGCCCATTGACTTCAATGGGGTTCGTTACTCGAAACGAACCCTCGAGCATCGCGAAAATTTTGTCCCGAATAACGAGCACCCGAGCATTTTGGTGCTCGCTCATCTCTAGACAAAACAAAATAAAGCACAGCACTTAGCTTTAGTAGAATAAGCCACAACACACTGAACCATCCGGAGTAAGGATCAGTGTACACCACGCTCTCCACGGGAGCCACTAATTGCCAGCTCAGACAGAGAGCAAATGACAATACACAGCACCTTAGCTCAGTATCAGCCCAGGTAAATACCTACTAATTCCCCACATGTTTTTCTTCATTTCACCTCCAAACAGCGCTTTGTCCCCAGGAATCACTGCAGCTTTACCTTTGGGGAAAGAGAAAAAGTCTGATTTGTCAGACTTGAGATTTCTTTAGCTGGACTTTGCAGTTAGATGACTCAAGATATCATCTGTGGAAGCTATTTTTCTTTTGGCAGAACATCTGCGTATGTGTAAATGGGCAAAATTCTATCGGTCCCAAGAGTAAATGGGTCTGCCCGAATACTGCCATGCTTTCATCAGCTTCTTCCTCGTTAGTATAGTGGCGAGTAGTCACGCGGGAGACCGGGGTTCGATTCCCCGACGGGGAGTGCTTTTCTCGTTTTCTACGAAGCTATTTCCCAAGACTGTCGCCATCTTTGACAAAGTCCATCTCAAGAAGAAGTGCTTCCTGCTAAATGCTAAGAAGCATGCCACTTTGCTATCCTCTTGCCTATGTACTGTTTACAACACCAGGTTATGTTTTTCTGCATTTCACCTCCAAACAGCACTTTGTCCCCAGGAATCACTGCAGCTTTACTTTTGGGGAAAGAGAAAAAGTCTGATTTGTCAGACTTGAGATTTCTTTAGCTGGACTTTGCAGTTAGATGACTCAAGATATCATCTGTGGAAGCTATTTTTCTTTTGGCAGAACATCTGCGTATGTGTAAATGGGCAAAATTCTATCGGTCCCAAGAGTAAATGGGTCTGCCCGAATACTGCCATGTTTTCATCAGCTTCTTCCTCGTTAGTATAGTGGTGAGTATCCCTGCTTGTCACGCGGGAGAGCGGGGTTCGATTCCCCAACGGGAAGTGCTTTTCTCGTTTTCTACAAAGCTATTTCCCAAGACTGTCGCCATCTTTGACAAAGTCCATCTCAAGAAGAAGTGCTTCCTGCTAAATGCTAATAAGCATGCCACTTTGCTATCCTCTTGCCTATGTACTGTTTACAACACCAGGTTATGTTTTTCTGCATTTCACCTCCAAACAGCGCTTTGTCCCCAGGAATCACTGCAGCTTTACCTTTGGGGAAAGAGAAAAAGTCTGATTTTTCAGACTTGAGATTTCTTTAGCTGGAATTTGCAGTTAGATGACTCAAGATATCATCTGTAGAAGCTATTTTTCTTTTGGCAGAACATCTGCCTATGTGTAAATGGGCAAAATTCTCTCGGTCCCAAGAGTAAATGGGTCTCCCCGAATACTGCCATTTTTCATCAGTTTCTTCCTAGTTAGTATAGTGGTGAGTATCCCCACCTGTCACGCGGGAGACCGGGGTTCGATTCCCCGACGGGGAGTGCTTTTCTCGTTTTCTACGAAGCTATTTCCCAAGACTGTCGCCATCTTTGACAAAGTCCATCTCAAGAAGAAGTGCTTCCTGCTAAATGCTAAGAAGCATGCCACTTTGCTATCCTCTTGCCTATGTACTATTTACAACACCAGGTTATGTTTTTCTGCATTTCACCTCCAAACAGCGCTTTGTCCCCAGGAATCACTGCAGCTTTACCTTTGGGGAAAGAGAAAAAGTCTGATTTGTCAGACTTGAGATTTCTTTAGCTGGACTTTGCAGTTAGATGACTCAAGATATCATCTGTGGAAGCTATTTTTCTTTTGGCAGAACATCTGCGTATGTGTAAATGGGCAAAATTCTATCGGTCCCAAGAGTAAATGGGTCTGCCCGAATACTGCCATGCTTTCATCAGCTTCTTCCTTGTTAGTATAGTGGCGAGTAGTCACACGGGAGACCGGGGTTCGATTCCCCGACGGGGAGTGCTTTTCTCGTTTTCTACGAAGCTATTTCCCAAGACTGTCGCCATCTTTGACAAAGTCCATCTCAAGAAGAAGTGCTTCCTGCTAAATGCTAAGAAGCATGCCACTTTGCTATCCTCTTGCCTATGTACTATTTACAACACCAGGTTATGTTTTTCTGCATTTCACCTCCAAACAGCGCTTTGTCCCCAGGAATCACTGCAGCTTTACCTTTGGGGAAAAGGAAAAAGTCTGATTTGTCAGACTTGAGATTTCTTTAGCTGGACTTTGCAGTTAGATGACTCAAGATATCATCTGTGGAAGCTATTTTTCTTTTGGCAGAACATCTGCATATGTGTAAATGGGCAAAATTCTATCGGTCCCAAGAGTAAATGGGTCTGCCCGAATACTGCCATGCTTTCATCAGCTTCTTCCTCGTTAGTATAGTGGTGAGTATCCCCGCCTGTCACGCGGGAGACCGGGGTTCGATTCCCCAACGGGGAGTGCTTTTCTCGTTTTCTACGAAGCTATTTCCCAAGACTGTCGCCATCTTTGACAAAGTCCATCTCAAGAAGAAGTGCTTCCTGCTAAATGCTAAGAAGCATGCCACTTTGCTATCCTCTTGCCTATGTACTATTTACAACACCAGGTTATGTTTTTCTGCATTTCACCTCCAAACAGCGCTTTGTCCCCAGGAATCACTGCAGCTTTACCTTTGGGGAAAGAGAAAAAGTCTGATTTGTCAGACTTGAGATTTCTTTAGCTGGACTTTGCAGTTAGATGACTCAAGATATCATCTGTGGAAGCTATTT